>NW_027249431.1:0-190919 GCF_030848795.1 Temnothorax nylanderi
AAAGAATGAATAACTCACTTTTCGAAAAGTGAAATTTCACTCCAATTAGACTGGCAGTATTTTCATTATTCTTAGGAGTAAATCTCACTCTTTTGGAGTGAGATTCCACTCCAATAGAGAGAAAGCTCGTGGATTTCACGTCAAATCGATGATCTCATCCACGTGGACTACAGTACCGTTCTTGAGCGGATTGTCCACTCGAATGTCCACGTGGATTCCACGATGCTGATCCACGTAGCAATAACGTGGATTTCACGTACTGTTTTTATCGGGAAAGCGCTATACTGCCCTTCCCCCCCGTCCGACCCCTCTTCCATCTCGTGCCTGTTGCCGTCACCTCTGTCCGTCGAATTGGGACAATAAAACCGCTCCGCGAAGTCGTGTTATAATTATTGGCCGGTTTTCGCGAGTTCCACCCCTCGTCATAGCACGTTTTGCCCCTCGTTAATTGCGCAATAATGCCCCCACTCGGCATGTTATGTTGCTGAAATATTGAAATATTCGGAAATGGTGCAGAAATATTTCGTTAACATTTCATTTGTAACTATGCATCTGAAATATTCAGGAAATGTACCTGCATCATGTTTTTTATAATATTGCATTAACAATATTTCTGAAATCTTTCAGAAGTTGTTTACAATATTTGTAAGTTTCTGTAATATTGCAAAAAATGTAGCAGATGCAATATTTCAGAAATATTTCTGAAACATTATAAAAGTAATATTTTGTTTGCATTGCACGAATAATATTTCTGTAACATATCAAACGCAACATTGCATTTAAAATATTTCTGAAAAATTTCTGAAAGATTGCGTAGGTAATGAAAAATTGAATTGCAGGCAGTGAATTTCTACAATATTGCAGAAGAAATATTGCAGATGTAATGGTTTAGAAACATTTCTGATACATGATAGAACTATTATTACGTTTACATTGAACGCGTTATATTTTTGAATGTTTCACATACAACATTGCATTTGTAATATTTCCGAAAAATTGCTGACAGACTTTAGAACTTATAAAAAATTAAATTTATTATTATTTAATATTGCATTTTATTGCATTTTTTCTCTTTTATTAAGAATTTTCTAATATTCCAAATTTTGTCATATGGCATTTTTAATATAAAATATATAATATTTAATAATATTTAATATAAAATAATATTCGACGCTGACTGGCAAAAAAGATTTATTCGTATATCTGTATTGTTAATATTGTTATGCGATAGCTTTATGCTCACCAAAATAAGCAAGTATAAGAAAGAAAGAAGCGTCAGAGTCAGAGGATCACCACTACCCTGTTCGATCATCGATGTCAAGCAACAAGGCGCCGCACAGTGGGGATGAGTACGCCATTTTTTTCAATATTCAATATCTAGAAAATAAGCAACTATAATAAAAAATATGTAAGAAGCAAAGTTGTAGGGCTTCTAAAAATGTATCTAAAAAAACACCTTTTTAAACCATTTGTTACAAGTCCATATAATAACGTAATAATAACAGCAAAAATGCCGAGTTCGACCATGACACCTTGGATCTGTCCCTTTTAGCTGCACTGACTGAACTAGTGTACACTGGTGTAGCTGCACTGACTGAACTGGTGTACACTGGTGCAATAAGCTAGAGTGAGACAAGTATAATATTTTATTTCACTCGAACTAACCAGTGTCCACCAGTTCAGCCAGTGCAGCTAAAAAAAATAGATCTTTTATTAATATGAGATTTAGATATCATCACTATTAAATACAAACCTGTAAGATAAGATGTTTTATCCGAAAAATTATACACACCACAATACAAATATATTTATCTATTTTATATCTATTTATATAAACGTTGTGCATTAAACCGTATGGCATTTTTATGGCAAAAATTATCGCCTGATAATTAATCTACACTGTGTACTCTTCCGAAATTATTCGATTTCAAGTGGTTTCTAGTAGGTTCCAAAGACTGCACGTTAATTTAAATGTTAAAAATCGATCCAAACAGAGTTTCGAAGAGATATTGTTTAAATTATTGTTCAGTAAGGTAAACAAATTTTAATCGTGTATCTCACATATTTAATAATAGTACTTTTTATAAGAATAGAGTTTCTTAGATTGTGTACTGTTTAGTTGTATTTTTCCTTGAAATATTTAGCAACAAAACAGAGATATGTCATACACATAAAAAGTTTGATAATACGTTTATGTTCACGTTTCTGTACAAGTACGAAATAAACGCGCTTATATTATTTCGGACCATAATATGAAGATTCAGTTTATATATAAGTTAGAAAATATATTCATTTCTTTTTATTGTATTAGTCGCAATTTCGAATTTTGGAAGCCTTCGTCCCACTGTGCGCCGGTATACTACTTGGATGGGTGACCGGCTGAGAGAGCGGATTTCTTCGGACAAATGCGCGGCGGCTATACGCACATAGCTTAATATATTTTTTTGTTCCGGTAACAAATTATTCATTTTTCACATATCAACAAATAGTTTTTGCGTCAGTAACAAAATTTTGTTTGCTAATACAAAACATTTTTCTCAGTGTAAAAATGTATTTGAATATTTCTGAAGTGTTTCTGCAATATTTCGTAGATATATTTCAGAAATATTTCAGAAATATTGCCGAAATCTTTCAGCAAAGTTGCATTTGAAATAATTATGCCGATTGAAACATTGCAGAAATGTTGCAGAAACGGTCGTGAAATATTTCTGAAATATTGATGAAAAGTGTAATATTTCAAATGGAATTTTGCAGAAATGTTTCTGAAATATTATATGCCGAGTGGGCCACTACCGGCGCGCCTCTTCGTCATTGCTCGCCGCTTCCGGTTCTCCGGTCCCCCGGGACCCGGCAGAGCCTGTCGACAACGGAAGGGGCGCAAATTTGTAAAACGCAGTTTTGCAACATGCTGTACTTCCGCGGCCGGTTGTCCCGTTGACGTTTTCGCCGGACTTTATTTACGCGCGTTTCGCGTTTCAGATTGATAATGTTGCTCCGGACTCACGCGGCTGATTAAAACACACCAGGTTGTGGAACGTATGCTATCCGAATGGGCGGAGATTTGTTGTGTCAATGTATGTATTAGACCGTTGTTTTATCCGTGCGAATTTCTTCTTCTTCTTATGACGCCATCTCCTTTCGAAGGTTGGCGATCCAAATGGCCAACATAGTTTAGATACTGCCATGCGAAAGATGTCCACCGAGGTACAACCAAACCATCTTCAGATGTCTTTCAGCCAGGAATTTTGGCGCCTGCCGATGGATCTCTTCCCCTGAATCTTGCCTTGGATGATCAGTCGCAGGAGTTCTTATCTTTCTCCTCGCATCAGGTGTCCTATATATCTCGTCTTTCTCTCCCTGATTGCCAACATGAGTTCCTTCTGTTTCTGCATACGGCTGAGGACTTCCTCATTGGTTATTTTGTTTACCCATGATATACGCAACATACGACGGTACAGATACATTCCGAAAGCATCTATTTTCCTTTCCGTACTTGGGTCAAGAGTCCAACTTTCGCAACCGTATAACAGGGTAGAGAATATGTAGCACCTGATCATACGGACCCTGAGATTCAAGCTTAAATCCGATCTCGTCTTCATACTCGTAAATGTTCTTCTAGCCTGCTCGATTCTTGATCTGATCTCCTTCTTAGGGTCATATAGACTGGTCATAATGGTTCCAAGATATTTGAAAAACGAGACTTGTTCCACAGTTGCCCCCTTAATAATTAGATGTGCATGCACATGTGTCCTTTGAGAAAACCATGGTTTTGGTTTTCGTAGTATTCATGAAGAGGCCAAAGCTTTCACTGTGTCGAACTATGCGGTCTATCATGTTTTGCAAGTCTTGCATGTTCTCTGCTAACACAACGGTATAGTCCGCATATTTGATATTATTAATCGTCCTGCCATTAATCCTAATTCCACCAGTAACTCCCCCTAGAGCTTCCTTGAAAATAGCCTCCGAGTATATATTGAATAGTAGTAGTGATAAGCACATCCTTGCCGCACTCCTTTCTTGATGAGAGTTGTTTCCGACGTTGCTGATTCCAGTCTAACTTCTGCGGTTTGTTGCCAGTAGAGGTTTGAGATTAAGCGTATTTCTTCACTGTCGATCCCAGTCGCTCTGAGGATCTCTATCATCTTATGATGTTTGACGCAGTCGAATGCTTTTCTATAGTCAATGAAGCATGCAAATACATTGATGTTCATGTCCCTGCATCTTTGTGTTAGTACGTTCAAGGAGAACAATGCTTCGCGGGTGCCAAGACCATTCCTGAATCCGAATTTGGGTTTCATCCTAGCTGGTATTCGCATTTCTTGAAGATCCGGGTGTGAATTATTCTAAGGAATATTTTTAGAACATGGGACATAAGACTAATCATGCGATAGTCATCACAGCGTGAGGCCTGAGTCTTTTTTGGAAGAGTAATGAATGTCGATTTCAACCAGTCGGCAGGGATATTACCTGATCTATAAATCGCATTGAAAAGTGCGATCAGTAGATCCAGTCCCTTTCCTTCTCGGTCGGCTATCAATTTGATGACTTCAGCATATACGTTGTCTGGGCCAGTGGCTTTTCCGTTCTTTTGAGCTTTTATTGCGTGGACAACCTCGTCCTTGGTAATTTCTGGACCGCTCTCATTTATGTTTTTGTCTACTTGCGGCGGCGTATTTTGTCTATCGTCATCAAAGAGCTCCTCCACGTATCTCTTCCATACTTGCAGTTTTGCTTCCACTCCCGTGATTATTTCGTTGTTAGCATCCCGTAGGGTTAGAACTTGATGTTTTCGGGCATTTCCCTTGTCATTTCCCTTATTTTTTTGTGCACATTGAACGCGTCATGTTTTTCTTGAAGTACTTCGATTTCCTTGCATTTCTCAGACATCCACTGTTCCTTTGCCTCTCTGCATTTTCTCCGGATCTTTCTATTGATTTCTTTGTATAGCAGAGGATTTGGCTTTTGTATCCTTCTTTCGGTCATGAGTTCCAAAATTTCCGTGGTCATCCACTCCTTTTTCCTTCCTACCTCGGGGAATCCAATGTCCTGAACCTGTATCTCCGTTATGGTGGTCTTTATCTTATCCCAGGTTCTTTCTATTTCCACTGTGGTTTGTTCCGGTCTCTGAATTTCTTTCAGTTCATCCTCGAGTCTGGAACTCACGTATGTTTGCATGTCTGGTTTCTGTAACTGTCTGATATCTATTTTTTGCGATGTTCTCGTCTTCTTGACTTTTGTAAGGCGTCGCATACGGAAGTCCATGACGACTGGGTTGTGATCACTGTTAATATCTGCACCAGGATATGTTTTTACTGTTTGCACATATTTCCTCAACTCCGTTCTTATTAGAATAAAATCAATTTGATTTCTTATGATTTTTCCTCTGACATCAGCAGGAGACTTCCAGGTGTATAATCTTCTAGGATGTTGTTTGAAGAACGTATTAGTGATAAGGAGATTATTTTCGGCACAAAACTGGACGAGTCTATCTCCCCTAGTATTTCTTTCACCCAGGCCATACTGTCCTACGGTGTCTTCTGCACCAGATCCGACTTTTGCATTGAAGTCACCAATGACCATGGTTAGCTCACCTCTCTTTGTGAGCCGCATAGCTTCCTCTATTTTGGAGTAGAAATCTTCCATTTCTGCATCCGTCTTGTCATTTGTTGGCGCATACACTTGTATAACATTCAGTGCTCGGTGCGAGGTTTGCAGTTTCAGCATCATAACTCGGTCATTTAAAGGTATAAACTCCGCAACTGATTCAGCAACTATATTATTTACAAGGATGGCCGTTCCATATCTATGGTTGGTAGCTGAGCCTCCAGAGTAGTATATGACACCGTTGCTTGTTTTCTGCATACCGGATCCAGGCCATCTAACTTCGCTGAGTCCTAATATATCGATGTTCAATCTGGACATTTCTGCTTCGACATTTGCCAGTTTTCCTGCCATGTATAAGCTGCGTACGTTCCAGGTGGCAATTCGTATTTTTGTGTTATATATTTTGATCTTGCATTTACTTTCATTATTCTTAGTGGTAGACGAACGGGGAGATTCTTTAGCACCCTCTCCTCACTTAAGAGGTGCCCCGGACTGAGGGCCGAATTTTTATTGTTTTCGTCAGCCATTAAGATGTTTTGGAAGAAATAGTGTAGTAAGGGTTCCGTTCCTTTTCTATACCGCAGTGCAGAAGCCGGGTTCGCTCACTATTGCTAGACGCCTTCCGGTGTTCAGTACTCTACCGCTCCCGCGCTACAGCCTGATTCTGATGAAACTGCTGCCTTTCATCAGTGCTAGATTTTTGGTCCGCCCCGAGTATTTCATTTCCTCGGTACCACCCATATCTGGGAGGCATTCCCCGATCCGCCACCTGGGGAGGCGCCCGATGGAGGATCTAGCAATCCCACACGGTATCGCCGATACCCCCTCTTCCTCCACGCATCCACCTGGAAAAAGCGGTGGTCGTGGAGGGCGAGTTCCCCATTTGGGAAGGAGGTTCGACTTGGTGACGTGCCCCAAAAATTCCGTGCGAATTTAGTTGCCGTTTTAATTTATTAAATTGTTGTGCAATGAAAAATATTGATTCTCCGCTCGGGCCGCACCCTTGATCGGCTTTGCGAATACTAATTAAATTGTTAGTCGAAATCATTGCGATTGTATATATCGCGCACGTTTATGAAAAATATATTTAATAACGATTGTGTTATTGTGATTAAATTGATTATCAATTTAATTATACGATTTTGCTGTTCTAGCTATGGTTGAGATTGCGTTTTAAGTCCGAAAGTAACGACGCAAAGCTTGCTAAGGCGAAGAATTGAACGTAAGATTCATTCTAATAATATTATTAGGCAATCAAGATGCAGTTCTGGCTGTTAACGGAGTTTTCCTTAATTTGAAAAATATTTTTCCTTTGCAAGAGAAACAGTTTAAAAAATCAAAAGCCCGTTTATAAAACAAGTAACTCGGATATTGAACTTTATGTAACATATCACTTTCTTCCGACGTCTCGACATTCCATGCACAATAGAGATTATTACAATTTTGGCAAAAGAGGGAAAGATACACACGTCAAGGAGCCGTGTATTTCGAAAATCGATCAGACGATCTCCCCGCGTGTGTCTCTACCCTGCTCTACCCCGTTGTTTCTAACGGTGGAAAAAGGTTTGCTTGTCAAGTGGCGCGGCGCCCGATGAAAATCGCAGGATCGATGATGAGCGAATATGCATTAGGGCTAGGGTGTAACGCGACGCGACGCAACGCCCGATTACGTATGCAGCGACGCGACACGCGCGTAATTCCGTCGACGACGTGCTATACCGGCGTGGCGCGAACGCCGTCAAATCGACCGCGCGACTTTGCGCGGCGGCCGAACATGTCGAGATTGTGCGTCGCATTGTATTCGCCACGGCGGAGCCGGCAGAGATTGTCGACTCTGTGCAGACCGCGCTTAACGCGACGATGCCACATATCGGACGAGCGGGCTAATTGTTTTACAGCGAGACTGGACGAGATTACCCTCGCCCTCCCCCCGATATCCGGCCCGCACTTGACGCAATACCGCAATCAGTGTGTCGTTGTACCGCCCGGAAATCGTGCCGCGAATGTGATTGTCGCACGTCCGCGGATAATCGTCAATCGACAATTTGATGTTTGCTCTCTAATAATGCGCGTTGTGATGCTGTTTTGCATCATCGCGACATACGGCACACGGCCGATCTCCGCCAAACGCTTCGAGCAACTTTTCGCAAAGAATATTATATATGACGCGAAAAAGAATCGAGCTTCGAAACGTTCTACATGATTAATTAATCATTTATTGGTCTTCATTCTTTAAGAGATAGCAATGTTCGTCCTCGACATTGCGTGAATAGCTGAGAATGCGAGCGAAGTTCCTGACATTTCACTTCCCACTCGGCATGTTATGTTGCTGAAATATTGAAATATTCGGAAATGGTGCAGAAATATTTCGTTAACATTTCATTTGTAACTATGCATCTGAAATATTTCAGAAATGTACCTGCATCATGTTTTTTATAATATTGCATTAACAATATTTCTGAAATCTTTTAGAAAGTTGTTTACAATATTTGTAAGTTTCTGTAATATTGCAAAAAAATGTAGCAGATGCAATATTTCAGAAATATTTCTGAAACATTATAAAAGTAATATTACGTTTGCATTGCACGAATAATATTTCTGTAACATATCAAACGCAACATTGCATTTAAAATATTTCTGAAAAATTTCTGAAAGATTGCGTAGATAATGAAAAATTGAATTGCAGGCAGTGAATTTCTACAATATTGCAGAAGAAATATTGCAGATGTAATGGTTTAGAAACATTTCTGATACATGATAAAACTATTATTACGTTTACATTACACGCGTTATATTTTTGAATGTTTCACATACAACATTGCATTTGTAATATTTCCGAAAAATTGCTGACAGACTTTAGAACTTATAAAAATTAAATTTATTATTATAATTATTGCATTTTTTCTCTTTTATTAAGAATTTTTTAATATTCCAAATTTTGTCATATGGCATTTTAATATAAAATATAATATTTAATAATATTTAATATAAAATAATATTCGACGCTGACTGGCAAAAAAGATTTATTCGTATATCTGTATTGTTTATTTTTATGCGATAGCTTTATGCTTACCAAAATAAGCAAGTATAAGAAAGAAAGAAGCGCCAGAGTCAGAGGATCACCACTACCCTGTTCGATCATCGATGTCAAGCAACAAGGCGCCGGTATACTACTTGGATGGGTGACCGGCTGAGAGAGTGGATTTCTTCGGACAAATGCGCGGCGGCTATACGCACATGGCTTAATATACTTTTTTTTGTCCTGGTAATAAAATATTTCATTTTTCACATATCAACAAATAGTTTTTGCGTCAGTAACAAAATTTTGTTTGCTAATACAAAACATTTTTCTCAGTGTAAAATGTATTTAAAATATCTCTGAAGTGTTTCTGCAATATTTCGTAGATATATTTCAGAAATATTTCAGAAATATTGCCGAAAATCTTTCAGCAAAGTTGCATTTGAAATAATTGTGCCGATTGAAACATTGCAGAAATGTTGCAGAAACGGTCGTGAAATATTTCTGAAATATTGATGAAAGGTGTAATATTTCAAATGGAATTTTGCAGAAATGTTTCTGAAATATTACATGCCGAGTGGGTTATAGCGTTTTTCATTGGCAGAACTGGTGCGCACTGAGTGCGCACTAACCGCGGACTGTGCGTTCTATTGGGGATTTTAGTGCGCACGAAGATCGTGCGCTCTGTTTCATTGGTAATCTAGTGCCGAATTTCCGTAGTCCAAGCGTAGAGAACCTTCTTTTCCGGCAGCGGAGGTAACACGATGTAGGGATACGAAATCTCCAGATAAGCACGAAGCAATTCAAATTCAGTATATCGCCGGCACGATTACGGTGTTCTTCTTCTTCTTCTTGAGACCCAATGGATTTCCGACTCGCATGAGTCAAAGTACCACAGTGCTTAAATCTCTAGAGGAGCCTCTAGTTGGGTCGGAGGCGCCCTCTCGGTAGTTCGATATTCCAATGTAGCTTTATCTCAAGTTACCCTATGGGTACTTTTTATATTCAAGTTTCCCATCAAGTATTCCACAGAAATGGTGCAAATAAATGATCCTTTAAGCAATCCTTCAGTTAATAATGATCATCGTTCAAAGAGTTAATTATCACTTTATAATTTTAAATCTATCGCATATTTAAATTACGGTCAAACACTACTGATAAGTAGCTCGCAAATTCATAGTAGTTAATTATCGCTTTTTTAAACTTTTAAATCCATCGCATATTTAAATTAAGGACAAACACCACTAATAAGTAGTTTCAGAGTATTTCCTTAAATATATCCATAAAAAAATAGATTATGATAAGCACGACTAGAACGTATGGTCGGCATCCCAGGCGTCCCCCCCGGACCTTTAAGGGACACCTAGGAGGGGTCCAATACTCAATATATAACAAGTCCTGACTCATGAAGAATTCGCAAACTTAAATGGCGGATACAGCCCAAAACTCATTTATAACCGTTACAATCACACGGCTATTCAAATTCATATTATAAATATTATAAGGAAAACTATTATATATAATATTTTTCCTTAACTCGCTTTAAACGTATTTCAAATTACGGTCAAACACCACGGTATTTCAAAATCAATACAAAGTTTGCAATCTCACTTAGCAAGTACAGTCCGAAGCTCACTCGTAAAACGTTACCGTATTGTATATCAAAATAAATGATTATATATATATAGCCAACCTTAACCCTTAGCTTTCCCGATGAATTATCGCAAAAGACTATATTAACATCACTCGAAACTGAGAATCTATATCTTCATACATCATACAAGAGAACGCATCTTTAAACGAGATCCCGTTATCTCCATACCATATACTCAAGTAGTTGAAATCAGACACTGTTTAAAGAACGACTGAAACGCGTGGTCGACATCCCAAGCGTCTCCCCCGGGATAGGGACGCCCAAGAGGGTCGATTAACGCTCATTAAACAACATAGACAAGTCGCATAATCTCTTAGCTTCCCAACATCGCAGGATTAATAAATTTATAGATATTAAGCTAAATATTAAGAATTACATGTATTAATGAACCAGAATAAAGAGGAACGTAGGTACTACCAGAATACTATACAAAGGATTCCACCATCAATGAAAACATCGCCATCATTTCGAGGCATGTTCCATTGACTGGAATCCACACACAACTCGAGAATAACACGAGCTGAACAATGGCCATAGATCGTAAACATCAGAAAAACACCCAAACACAAATCGACATAAACATTAGAGGCAAATACCTCATTTCAAACGAAATAGCAATGTGAATCGTTCCTAAAATATTTCTACATATACAAGAAAATTAAATAGGAATAAATTCTCAAGATTTAACGAAAATACGCTCCTTCTTACACAGATCGTACGTTCTTACAAAATGTATTCAAGCAAATCGTAACGATTTTGCTCAAAAAGGTACACTCATATACGGCGCATGGAAACGCTACGTTGATATAAATTTAACTTATAAACTAAACAAAAACATAGATTCGAGCATATAAGTGCAAAACAAGGCCAAAGATCCTATCAGTTACAAGTTATTTCGATTTATAATTATATAGTTAAAGGGGAAAGTCATTCTCTTTATATAGTTCAATAAAGATACTATCTTTCACAAAGAATATATCTTCCTGCACCAGGAAAAATAACGATTTTGCTCAAAAAGATACACTCATACACGGCGTATGACGCTACGCTCGCTGAAATAAACTTACTTACAAACTAAACAAAAAACATGGACTCGCGCATATAAATGTAAAGCAAGGCCAAAATCAGTTACAAAGATTATTTCGATTTATAATTATAACATTAAGGGAAAGTCTTTCTCTTTACATAGTTCGATAAAGATACTATCTTTCACAAAATATATCTTCCTGCACCAGGAAACAGATTCACGAGTCAGGCTAATCGCCCATAAGGTACTTATCGTAAATTGCACCAAGTCACGTGAACACAGAATGCTCCACTAAAGGAAGTCCGTCCGTTATTTCGTTCGTTCTTCCACTTGAAAGGACTCCCAATCATTTTATAATACAGATCTAATACTATAAATAAACACTCTAATCACAAAAGGAGGGAGCCCGCCACAAGATCTCTTCATAAGTCTCCGAATGTAAGGCACATGAGCCGGCGTCCGGTACGGACTCCCGATTACGGTGTTACTGCCGTTTCGCGTACGCGCGTATGCGCGCGTTGTCGCACCTTACCTCGCGACAGCGTGCGGCTCGTGCAAACGCCTCGTGTGAACAGGCTCCTTGATCTCAGTATCAGCTCCCTGCCGTCCCTGCCGTCAATATATATAGGTTAACCTGTATGTAAACACTCACGTAAACGTAGTAAAGTAAACAGTAAAATAAGTAACAGTAATATATAAAATAAGATAATTATAGGATAATTACATAAAACAATTACCTTGAATTAATCGTCGCGTCGCGTATAAAGAGTCACGGTCGGTCTCGCTCCGCGCGTACTACCGTATTTTTTTTTTTTTTTTGTTAGATCCCTCGGATGAGGAAAATTAAGTGCCTTCAGCACCACCTTAGGGCTATATGACACTGTGTATATGTATGAGTGTACATGTAACTGTGTGTTTATGTCCGCGATGTAGTGAACTCGGTATGCCGTAGGTGCGTTAGGCCCAAGGAATTGCGCGGATCACTTCCCCCTGCGGCCGCGTACTACCGTAAAGCCCCTTGCACAATGCCAGGCAACAGGCAATAGGAACAGGGAATAGAAATTAGAAATCATGTATAAATGCAGAATAAACAGTGACACAGGCAATAGACACAGAGTTTCCGTCACGTTGAAAATTCTGTGTCTATTGCCTGTTGCCAACCAATCATAGCATTCGAATTTTTTAGGTTGTAATTAACGATTTTTTGGTTATTTCCTGTTCCTATTGCCTGTTGCCTGGCATTGTGCAAGGGGCTTATCTCTCGAGATAGGTTAACTGATGTGTTGACAGCGCGCTAAACGCACTATCTGCACTCGCGCAGTACACACACGTATACATATATGCATATCGAAACTGGCGATACTAGCATCGCCCTGGTGTCGAAAAAGTGAAAAGGACGCGATTCCAGCCAATGAAATGATGGCATGGCATGGCATGAGAGACGGTCGACGTAGAAGAAAGTATCTTAAAAATAAATTTTTCACATTTGGACTTTGCGTCGCAATATCTCCGCTCGTAGGGCACGTAGCGGAATATTATAAGAGAAACCCCCCCCCCTAATTCGACCCCAAGCTATCGATCAAGCCTACTTAGAACTTGATCCGTTCACTCGTTATCAAGATCTCAACATCTCGAGTACTCGCAACTCGTCGCGTCGCGTAAAAGAGTCACGGTCGGCCCTCGCTCCGCGTGTACTTGGCGCGAGACACTGCCGTGTCTCTTGATGTGTATATGTTTGTATATACAGTTGTTCAATGTTATTCAATAACTCATAACAAATGTTAAAAACGATTTGAAAATATGTATAGGTTTGCTGGAAATAAAGTGTACCTGAGAGACGTCGCACAGAGATTTGGAGTGTGTCCTACTACAACTTACCGACAAAATAACAGAGTCATGAATTTCTTATGCGATATAGCTGGGAACATAATCAAATTTTCGGACAAAGAAAATGCTGCAAATGAATTCTTTGAAGTATGTACATCTGTGATTATTGCGCTTAATATATATTATTGTTTATACATTATGTAAAAGAATTACATAGTAAGTTATTTATTAATGTATGTATAACATCTAAGATTGCAGGTTTTCCTAAAGTGCTTGGCTGCATCGATGGCACATTTATTAAAGTGCAAACACCAGCACATAAAATCAAATCAACGTACGTGAACAGGCATGACATCCCTTCAATCACATTACAGGGTATATGCGATGCCCGTAAGAGATTTGTCGATGCATTTACAGGAATCCCCTCAAAGATTCACGACGCACGTGTTCTGAAATTATCAGATGTACATGAGGCGTTGCCAGGACTATGCGAAGGCAATAAATATCATATACTAGGAGATGGAGCCTATCCTATACGAGAATGGCTAATCGTTCCATATAAAGATTATGGAAATCTTTCCGAAAGGCAGAAGTTGTTCAACAAAAAATTTTATGCTACACGGGTATTAATTGAAAATGCATTCGGTCTGCTAAAAGGCCGTTTTCGACAGCTCATTGAAGTAGATATGCATAATATCGATAAAATTTCAAAATTTATCATTTCTTGTTGTGTATTGCATAATTTATATATTGACAACAACGACGATTTTAATTTTCCAATCGAATTAGAACATAATGTGGATGAGCCTTATAACGAAGAAAGACGGGAGCAGGAAGCTCTTCTACGTAGATTGGGAGAAATCAAGCGAAACCAACTTCTGGAGAGATTATTTCCTTGAAATAAACAAACATATGTATAGTTGTATTTCATAATAAAATATTATATTTAAACACAATATATATTTTTATAAACGCCTCACGTTTTCATAATCTTAATAAATCAGACTCTTTTTATCACAATGAATACATATATAATAAAATAATAAAGCTTTATAAAATAAAAATTATAAAAAAATAAAAACACATTTTTGCAGTACTGCATTACGATAGAAAAAAAAACGGACCAGAACTTCTTACAAATGTAGGTAAAGTATAAAACTATCTAGCGTAGACTAAATTGCAACAAGCCTTCGCACCAACTTCCTTATCCCAACCAACAGACAATGATTTGTAAAAGTTTAACGTTTTTTGAATGAATATTTATTTGAATATTTGTTTAAAAAATATTATCTGTTGGTTGGGATTGCGCTTCCACTTTGTCTTTAGGCCTGTTCATTTTCGCTACACTTTTGAACTAGTGCAATAAATTAGAATGAAAGAAAATATATTTGTTTCATTCTAACTTATTGCATTAGTTCAGAAGTGCAGCGAAAACAAACAGGCCTTTTATTTAATACAAATACTTAAAAAATAATCTTTCGAAAAAATGTGCCTTAATGCGGCTATTAATAATACAATCTGAAAACTAAAAATTAACTTTTTCTATAATTTAACACGTTTTGTGTTATAAAATAATAATTAATAAATGAAAAAATTTGTTTACAGTCAACTACTATGTTAAATACTTTTCCAGGTTTTTGAGTTTTCGCCGCGTAGAGTTGCTTGATTGCCGTCTTGCAAACATTGCTCATTGTTTGCTTTTTATCAGGATTGGCTCTCTAATACTGAAAAACTATATAGTTTTGTTATACTAGCATCAGAGAGCCTGCCCTGATAAAGCAAAGTACAATGTTTGCAAAACGTCGACGATTAAGCAACTTTATGCACGATGATAACCTGGAAACCTGGAAAAGAGTAAATAAGAAAACCACAGAAGCCTTTAACTTTTAATGTTATTCTATATACTAATCGCTTTCTTTCTTGTTGAACAATTCCCTCAAAAGTTGTAGTTTTCTCCTGGTGTCTCCTTTCCTTTGCCTCCTCCTTTTGTTTAAATAATTCAAATTTTCTTTCTTCATTGCTCAATTTATGATTTCTTTGTGGAGGAGAATCTTTGACATTTCCTTGTCGTCAATAATATTTGAGTCCTGATTTGAGTCTGAGATGATTTCGAGTAGAGGCCCTTTTTGGGTATTTCACAGACTTTGCACTTTGAAGTACTTCTGGCTCGATGCTATCATCAGCCTGACTAATTTCTCTTAACTCTTCTTCAAACGGTACTTCTTCTCGTGAACTGCCTAATTTACGGTTATTTTCTATCGCTTTTTTTTTTCGTTTCAGAACCGTTTTATAACGATTTTCGACTTGTAGTGGTGTTTTCGAGATATTCAAATTTTCATGCAATTCTTTTGAAATCTCTGCCCACATTGTCTTCTTCGTTTTAAATTTTTTCATTGGGCCTATTTGAGAAAGGTATATTTTATATTTATCTAGGATAAATACAGTTGCTGAATCAGTCCATGAATCTGAAAATAGTTGCACATATTATTTGAGAAATACAAAACATGAATGTCAAAGGAATAAGATATGTAAAGTGTAAAAAAGCCTATGTTTGTATTGACGTATGGGAACAAGTGTCGCAAAAATCGGAAAAAGCAAATCTGTAAAATTGTGTGTTGAGTGTAACCGGATGGATACTACATTTGTGATTTCCATTTCTTTCTCGTATTAACCCAGGAAAGTGATGACTATAGTACACACCACCATGTATACTACATATATATGTGTATTGAAATATATTTACCTATTGACTTCTGACTATTACTGTCTTCGGATAGTGCTGAACTGAAGTCAAACTCATTTTCTTTGTCGGTGCACTGTTTATCTCGACGATTCTGACTCTCATTAATGTTCACGTTGTATATTAATATTTCTCTAAATAAAAAAATGCATATCATTGTAAAGGTATATACAAAAAGTATGGACATTTTATAGTCATTCTATTAAGTTATTCTTGGCATAAAACAAACAAGTACGAGCGAAAATCTATTTTCAATAACATTACCTATCTCCTTGCAGCCGATATATTTCCCTTAGTAAGTTCTCTTCGCCGCCATCGGTTATTGTATACAATCCATTTTGGATTAACAGTTTCACGTACTGGATAGTATATGAATCATCATCTGAAATAAGTTAATAGAGACATCGTTCAATAATGTATTAATTATCATACGGTGTAACAATATAAAGAACTATTTTTAGATGGAAATAGATTGACCTCGAATTGGTATAGAAAACCAACGTTCTCCGGCCGTTACACGAATTATTTCTCTAGCCATCCATTGAAATATAAAGTGAATACAATTACGAGCTTAGTCGATCATGCTGTTCTATTGTCTGATGCTCGCTACCATGATTCAAACATCAATTTAGTCAAAAAAATTTTGGTGAATAACTCCTTCCCAATGGATCTCATTAATAAGCACATCAACAATAGAATTAAGCAGCTGCGACACAAACCAGATATTGCTAGCTCGCCGGTTCATTTGATCCTCGACGTTGCGTGGTACTACCATATGTTAAAGATCTTGGCGGGACTATAAGTCGCACACTCAATAATGTTGGTATTACTACAGTTTATACTGTCCCCAAAAAATTAGATACTATCATAAAGAAGGGCAAGGATCGTCTCGATAAAAACCAGTCTACTGAGGTAGTTTATAGAATCAACTGTAACGATTGTTGTGCTTCCTATATTGGTCAAACGAAGCGATACTTGAAAACGCGCGTCACGGAACATTTCAATGATATTAAAAAGATTGATCATCAGCATTCCGTGGTCAGCAAGCACCGCGTTTCTCTCGGCCACGAATTTAAATGGTCTGAAGTTGAGATACTTCATAAAGAAAAAAATACTAAAAAAAGAGAAATCGCTGAAATGTTTCTAATCAAGAAATATTCTGATACCATTAATTTACAGAAAGATACGGATAACTTGAACCCTATTTATGACAACGTCATCTCTTGTTTATAGTTTGTATTTTGGTTACCCGCTCTGTCACCTTTCGATCTGTTCTCAACTACATGACGCGATATGTTCAGTTCGTTTCCGACGTCCATCGCATAAACATGTAATTGCTGTGCCGTTCTGACGATACTTCGTTAACTCAGCGAGCATGATACGAACCGGTGCCTTTGGAAAACTTTCTCTGTGTAACTAAGTTTTTTCTTTGTTCGTGTTCCTTTTTACTTTTTTTGACAACTTACTGACGAATATATTTTTTAGCACTCTGTGACTTTTCTATCAAAATTTCATGAACAGTTGACTGAGAATTGTTTGATAATGGCGCTTTTTCCTCATCAGGTATTTTTAAGTGTTACTCACGATTTAAATTCCGTACATATTTTTACCCGCTGTATTGACGCTGCGATTTTATAATTGTTTGTTGTTAGATTACTTGAGAAGGACCCGAAGCTTGGGTCGAAACGTCGTGTAATTTTGAAAATTTTGGCCAATTATAGTCGATTAAATATACGCACCTTTTATTTTTAGCTGCTTTTCTTTTACGAAGCAAAAACTGACACGAATTGACACACTTGAACACAGTGTATTATTTTGATGTCTGATGTGTTTGAACAGACATATAAATATGTTTTACGTATGTTGTATGTGCTTTATAAAAGAAAAGCAGTCTTTATAACAAATTTTTTCCATAGTTAGGTTATGAGATTGGCAGAATCGGTAGAATGTATACTTACTCTGTAATTTTTCATATAATTCTTCTTCACCATCTTCAAGTGTTAATTCTAAATTATTCGTGTTTATTTTTAATTTTATTGAATATAAAGCTCTTGAAGTATTCATTTTGAAAGTAAACTTTTATGTTTTGTCGAGGCAGGTTAAGCAAGTTAAGGAGCCGAAAAAATGCGCACTCATGTTACGCACTCACCAAGCCGCGAGTGTTTCAGTGGGCATGCAAGAATTAAACTTGCACTAGCGGTACACTCGAGCAGTACCATCCCGCTCTCTATGAGTTCGCAGTGCGCACTCAGTTCTGCCCAATGAAAAACGCTATTATACAAGACAAACGTTGCAAGGGTGGTTGCGGACCGCTCGAGATCGCGAGTTGGATGTCTACGGTTACGCGACTCGGTTAACCCGCGGTGTCTTCGGTACTCACCCGCGGTATTAATCAAGCCTCTGACAGCGAGCGCAATTTCACGGATCGCGGAGAAGGTTTCTCGTTGAGAAACGCGCTTCGCAACGCGGATGCCTCCGCGCTCACGCTCGACGAGCGCGCAAATCGCGCGATTTCCGTGCGTTTTCCAATCAACGATCGCCTCGCCGCCGACGATCTAATTAAAGCTCGCACGCGAAATTCCGCGCGTTCCATGTGTAATCGGTTTGCGCGCACCGCGCGGCACCGCTTAATTCTAAGCGGTCTCTTCATCGTGAGAGAATCAGAATCAGAATCAGAATCGTCATTTATTAGACGCTCTGGGACTACGTCCCCTAAAGCGTCGAAACTGAATTACAAAAATAGTAACAAATTAAGGATATAAAACATTCATACATTAAACGCAGCTACAAAAGAAAAATATAAGAATAAAGAGAAAAGAAAATAAAGATAATATATATAAATGAGACAAGTTTCTACACCCACACGGAACATATAACCTCCATTAGACGTCCACACAACCTCTATAGCTTCATGCGACCTCTATCTCCACGGTGAACATCAGACATATATATATCTCTAATAGAGATCCATACTCCATCATAGATATCTTCTACAAATCCATAATGGACATCCATTAGACGTCTATTATGGATGTATGATAGATTTATATACATAATGTTTCTAACAGATCAATATTAAGTTTTATAAGTAAATTTATATTTTTAGATAATTTAAAATGATTGATTTTTATACAATTTTTGGAAGTATTACGTTATATAGATTAACCGTAGACGTTTAATGGAGCTCTGGTGGATATCTAATAGACGTTAACTAGACGTTAAATAAAGCTTTGGTGGATATCTAATAGACGTTAACGACACGACGCGGCTACCACGCGCCAGTACTTTCTCATAATAAAAAAACATCACGCGCTAGTATAAGAGACGAGCCTGTGAGAGGTCTGACTGCGATAATTTTTTGCTGCAGATCATCTGAAGTGATACCTCTGGTATCACATAGCACGGGTCTGCGAAGCAATTTTTGATAATTTGTTGGATACAATTTATAAATAATTATCTAATTTGTTGTAAGCTTTATAAACAAGGTGTATATCCATAAAGAATCTATAAAACGTTTAGTTAACATATTTTAATTATTCATCGAAGCTCCATGAAACATCTATGGTTGATCTATATGACTTCTAAAATACATCTATCAATACGTCTAATGATGGAGGTCGAATAAAGGTGTGAAATGCGGAACTATGGATGTCTAGTAGACGTCCATAGGAAGTTACATGGATGTTTTTAATCTCCATGATGGACGTCTAGTAGACGTTTATTAGAGCTTTTTGTTCTGTGTGGGCAGTATCTTAGCGCTTACAAACAATTACACGGAAGTTTCAAAAGATACTTTGTAACAAGTAAATGAACATTTTATTGTCATTTTATGCACACGCATTTTATATCACGAAATAATAAAGCGCGAAAATTCTCACGCGATTCGCAGATAATTGTCTTTGATAAATTTTACGATCTCTTTTATGTGACAATTGTGCGCGAGCGCGGTAGAGATCTCGGAGCAGAGGCGAGAAAAGAGATTAGGCGTGATTATCGTCGATAAACTTATGTCTGTATTTAAACGTCTATATTATGTACAATAATTACAGTATTTACAGTCTCTATACCGCGAGCCACGGACAGATAGTCTTACGACCGACGAAAGCAAGTACACGAAAACCGCGAGCCACGGAAATGCGAGTGACTTTATTTTCTAGACGTACGTTCGCCGAAATACTTAGGTCGAATGCGGGCTCGCGCGCGGAGGTCCGGGGTTTTATTCCTACGACTGTCGAATTTTCGCGAACCTTCATTCCGGACTCCCGGTAACGAGCCGAAAATCCAGCCGAGCCAATCAGCTATCGACACTCCGACAAATTCGTATTTAACGAATGTCACTGATCTCGAGGCCGGCAGCTGATCAGCTGTTTTGAAACACCGCTCGCTCGCTTTGTCCCGGGCGTATGCCTCGCGCACCGAGTTCCCGAGACAAAGGAGCGAGGCGGGATAGGCAAAAACTGAGCGCTTTGTTTTTCTGCCCTTCTAGTTTACCAGGAAATATACTGATATTTCCGCGAACGGATCTATTCTTAAACTGAATTTAGACAACTGGCAAACTAGGAAGGCAGAATTTGACAGAGATAATTTAAGTTAATGATTACCTTAATTCGCAGTATTAATTGACCGACGGTTTTAGGTTCGATCGCGAACATTCCGCCCGCCTCGTATGGTGCAACTTACGATTAATTTTCGCGGACGCGTATGCGCTTTAAAGGCGGATGTCAACTCGTCGGCGAAAGATTAACTTGCGTCGCGTTACCGCAGCGGCGAGCCACGAATTCGCAGAACAGGAAATGTTTCGCTTGAAGCTAGGCTTTCAACGCGACATAAAATTCGCTGACGGTTGTACGCGGGAGATATACGCGGCTTTATTTCTTCTACGCGATATACATCAACCACGGCAAATCGAGAAAGATTTCACGATTATTCCTCGCTCCCCGGTGCGTCGCAGTCCGGGAGGAGGACGAGCTTGCTCACGGACCGGGTGAGCGTCGATGCCGCCGTCCGAACCTTGACGACTCGGATCTGGCCGTCGTCTCTCGGGAATAGCTCCTCGATCCGAGCGAGGGGCCATTTGGTCGGAGGCGTCGTCTCGCTCCTCACGAGGCACAAGCGGCCCGCCCGCACCTCCACATCGGCCTTGAACTACTTCGGCCGGTGAGCCAGCGTCTGCAGATATTCCTGGGACCACTGCGCCCAGAAGTGGTCCCGCATCTGCTGGACCTGTTGCCAACGAGACAAGCGAGCCGTCTTTTCCTCCGTCAGCGACGGTTCCGGCACGGCGCTGAGAGCCGAGCCTACGAGGAAGTGGCCAGGAGTGAGTGGACAGAGATCCTCCGGATCGTCCGTCAGGGCCTGCAGCGGACGGGAATTTAGGCACGCCTCGACCTGAGACAGTAGCGTGGCCATCTCCTCGTAGGTGAGCGTCGCTTCGCCAATCACTCGCCGCAGGTGATGCTTGGTCGACTTGACGGCCGCCTCCCAGATACCGCCAAAGTTAGGCGCCGCGGGGGGATTGAAGCGCCATGAGATCCTCTCCTCGGCGACGCGCTCGGCGATGCGTCGGCCCTCCTGGCTGCCTGCAGAGAACAGATCGCGCAATTGAGCGTCGGCACCGACAAAATTAGTGCCGCAGTCGCTGTACAGCGTTTGGCACAGGCCTCGGCGAGAAACGAATCGGCGCAGCGCAGCCAGGAAGGCGTCGGCGGTGTAGTCCGAGGCCACGTCAAGGTGTACAGCTCTGGAACATAGAGAGACAAACACGACAATAAATGCTTTGGAGGCCCGTTGGCCTCGTCCTTTAGAGGTCCTCAGCCACACTGGTCCGGCGTAGTCGACTCCCGTGTTCAGGAATGGCCGAGCGGGAGTTACCCTCGGGCCAGGGAGGCTTCCCATGAGAGGCTGCGGGGAGGCCGCCCGCCATCGCAGGCACGTCACGCAACGCCGAATACAACCTTACACGGTGTTAAGAAATATGCACCCATCAGCTTGTGTCAATGATATTAAAACAGATTTTGAAGCCCAAAATCACAAAGTCATAAATATATCAAATAGATTGAATCCCAGAACAAAGAATCCCTTGCCACTCTTCTTCGTAGAATTACAACAAAAGGAAAACAACAAAGATATCTACAAAGTCAAAAAACTTTTAAATACAATCGTTACCTTCGAACAGCCGTATAAAAAAAGAGACATTGCTCAATGTACAAGATGTCAAGCCTACGGTCATACAAAAAGTATTGTTTCAGGGGCCCAAAATTTCGTAAAATGCGCCGAAAAACATCTTACCACAGACTGCTCTATAAAACAAAAATTCAAAGAAGTTAAATTTTCTTTGAAATTGCTCTCCATTCCTTTCTTCGATTATTGAATTGTTCTACTGTTACAATTTACTATTATATTTCGTAAATAAATACAATTTAAGGAAAGTACAATTTCGACCTATATTGTAATTAAAGAGACCAATTATGTACATATTTTTATAGAGAGATTTATTCACACGAGAATAATGACTTACGAAGAGTGTGAGCGATACTGAAATAACAATACCGAGAGACGTCAGTATTCATTCTAATTCTATTATAATACCGATACTGGTATTATAATACCGATACTGCACATGGTGGCCCAGGCCGGCAAAGGCGCCCAAACAAGAAGACCACCGACGTAACATCAACCATAAATAAGCTTACCATGGCGGAAGCTATTGCGAAAAGTTTTACCTTTTTCCTAGCTGGCTTCGAAACCTCCGCGGCGACGGCAACGTTCGCTTTATACGAATTAGCTCAGTATCAAGATATACAAGAGAAAGTTCACAAGGAAATCGACGAAACGTTGACAAAACATGGTGGTGTGACTTATAACGCTGTGAACGAAATATGCCTTATATAACCAAAGTAATAAATGAGACTCTGAGGAAATATCCACCTCTTCCAACGTTGAATCGCATTTGTACCAAAGATATTAATTTACAAAGAATGGTTTAAAAAACATATATATTCCAAAAAGTCTATGATCTTTATACTTTATATGTAGGCATCATGCAAAAATATACCTATTTGTATAATGCCATAATTATTAAAGCTCGAATAAAACATCACGAAAATGCAAAATATATCAAAGACTACCTGCAAGCTACCAGCATTACAATAGAGGATTGGACAGGACCAATTACTCTTGCAGCTGTATATATATAGTCCCCCCAAACACTCAATTAAGCAAGAACAATATTCGGAATTTTTTAATACTCTGAGTAATCGATTCATTGCTGGAGGAGACTACAACGCCAAACACCCGTGGTAGGGGTCAAGACAACACACACCCTCCCAGAAAGGTCGCCAGCTATATCTGACAATGATGGAAAACAATCTGCACCCAATTACCACGGGGGAACCAACGTATTAGCCCGCTGACCGGAGGAAATCACCGAACGTTATCGACTTCTGTGTAGTAAAAGGTATTTCAAAATTAAATTTTAGAGCGGAATCTTATCTCGATTTAACATCTCGGACCACTCTCCTATAATAATCACCCTCAATGGATCTGCAATGAAAAAAGAGAAACCTCTGGCTTTATATAACGCTAAAACGAACTGGAACCTGTTCAGAGAGCATATAAACGATGAAATAACCTGTAAAATTCCTTTCAAAACATATGAGGATATACATAAGGCAGTTGACAAACTTACTAATACGATTCAAAATGCACACTGAGATTCGACTCCTATTAGCCAAGATACTGAAAGAGTAATAAGTTGCTCAACAGCCATAAAGGATAAATTAGCTGCAGAGAAAAGAAGAATCAGAAAAGAATGGCAAAAAACCAGGTCAACACATTAAAAATTATAAACCATTATTTTGAAAAAAGTACAAATATTGATGCATCCATGTAAAAAGATAGAATTGTAAATTAATGATTTTTCGAGTTATCTGATTATTTTCATTATTCCGTGTATAAATATATTAGTTTAAACGCAGTTCAAACGCAGACGGTAGATGAACATTTCGAATTACTCCTAGAAGACAACAGTGTGATCAATCCAGATCAGACCGATGTTAACATCCAATGATCTCCCAGATTGGTACAATAAAAATGTATATAAAGGGTAAGTACCTACGTTGATTTAATTTTGCAAGACGAAATTAAACAAGGTGATAAAACAACTAAAGTAACTTATAAACAACGAACAGGACAAATTAATCGAAGAGTCTCTTATCAATCTAACCCCCACAGAAACTGCAGACTACTCGTTGTGGAAACTTACCAGAAAGATCAAAAGAACTCCCTAACAAACAATTCCACCCATAAAACAAGAAAACGACGAATGGACAAGAACCAATAAGAACAAAACTAGAGTATTAGCAGACCATCTGAAAACAGTCTTCGAATCAGTTGCAAACGCGTTTCCTAAAGAGCGAGAAAGAGAAGAAACAATCATGAAATACCAAGCAACGCCTTGAGTTCTCATTTCTCCACGGAAACGGGAATGGTCGCAGTTCAAACGCAGACGGTAGATGAACATTACAAATTACTCCTAGAAGATAACAGTGTGATCGATTCAGACCGATGTAACATCCAATGATCTCCCAGATTGGTTTAATAAAAATATATATAAAGGGTAAGTATCTACGTTGATTTAATTTTGCAAGACGAAATTAAACAAGGTGATAAAACAACTAAAGGAACTTATAAACAACGAACAGGACAAATCAATCGAAGAGTTTCTTATCAATCTAACCTCCACAGAACTACTCGTTGTGGAAACTTACCAGAAAGATCAAAAGAACTCCCTAACAAACAATTCCACCCATAAAACAAGAAAATGACGAATGGACAAGAACCAATAAGGACAAAACTAGAGTATTAGCAGACCATCTGAAAAAAGTCTTCGAACCAGTTGCAAGCGCGTTTCCTAAAGAGCGAGAAAGAGAAGAAACAATCATGAAATACCTAGCAACGCCTTGAGTTCTCATTTCTCCACGGAAACGGGAATGGTCGCAGTTCAAACGCAGACGGTAGATGAACATTACAAATTACTCCTAGAAGATAACAGTGTGATCGATTCAGACCGATGTAACATCCAATGATCTCCCAGATTGGTATAATGAAAAAATATATAAAGTATCTACGTTAATTTAATTCTGCAAGACGAAATTAAACAAGATGATAAAACAACTAAAGAAACTTATAAACAACGAACAGGACAAATCAACGGTAGAGCAGATTATAGTCCTAACTTTATTAGTTATTCTTTTTTATCTACAGATTTAACTTGTGTCGCAAAAACGCAAAGGAGACTACTGAATTATGTCAGAAGCTCAAAAAACTGTATGCAACTTATTTAAGTAAAGTTTCATCTGAATTTGATGAAATAGCAGCATACGCATTAGATGCTTTTTGGTACATTGATATCACGGCGGATAAAGATTCTTTTATGTCATTCACTTATAAATTACATGATCTCCCATGTAAGTATTCAATTTTTGTTTTAATTACAAATTGTTAGGATATATCGATGTAACTCGGCACATTCAGTGTCCTCTCTCGGGTACACACATGTATTAGACATTATTCCGTGTATAAATATATTAGTTCAAACGCAGTTCAAACGCAGACGGTAGATGAACATTTCAAATTACTCCTAGAAGATAACAGTGTGATCAATCCAGATCAGACCGATGTTAACATCCAATGATCTTCCAGATTGGTACAATAAAAATATATATAAAGGGTAAGTATCTACGTTGATTCAATTTTGCAAGACGAAATTAAACAAGGTGATAAAACAACTAAAAAAACTTATAAACAACGAACAGGAAAAATTAATCGAAGAGTTTCTTATCAATCTAACCCCCACAGAAACTACAGACTACTCGTTGTGGAAACTTACCAGAAAGATCAAAAGAACTCCCTAACAAACAATTCCACCCATAAAACAAGAAAACGACGAATGGACAAGAACCAATAAGGACAAAACTAGAGTATTAGCAGACCATCTGAAAACAGTCTTCGAATCTTTTCTTATGGTTTTGAAGTGTGCAAGTAGAAACCTTCGCTCACAAAGCTCCTCTATGAGGAAGCTTGTATTTTATTTGATGTATAATTATTAGTATTTATTTGTTTTGGCTTCCTCATAGAGGAAGCTTTGTGAGCGAAGGTTTCTACTTGCACACTTCAAAACCATAAGAAAGCAATGTGCAGGTTTCTACTTGCACACTTAAAACAAGTTTCTACTTGCACACTTTAAAACAATGTGCAAGTTTCTACTTGCACACTTAAAAACTATGAGGAAGCAATGTGCAAGTTTCTACTTGCACACTTTTTTATTGTCCTAAAACATCATTTTTTGAAGTCTCAATTATTGAGACTTGAGATGTTCTAACTGTCCCCCTTAAAAACAGATGAATAGTGAGTAAACTAAAGTTTAAAGTTAACCGACGTTTATAAAATCACGACAATAGATTTCCTCGTTACCCATGAGGTACTATTGTTGACGCGTTTTTTTTTTAAGTGGTTTCCCCTGTAGGCCTAGTCCACTAAAAAATAATATTAGGATATAATCGAATTTTTATGATTATAACTATAACAGAGAAGAATACCCAGTAATTTAGTATATGTTTACTTAATTTGCACGATTCCTTATATGTGCAGATTGTAAAACATACTAGTGCTTTTCGTTTTGTAAAATAATAAATTTCCGTGTTAATTTTATCTATTTAATTAGCAACGTATTTTTTATTATGATAAGATTTACTTCGTTAAGCGTATAATGCAGGTTGTTGAACGGTGCATATTTTTGTTGATTTCTGTTCGTTATTTAAACTGATTATAATAGATACATTTTATTGTATACTGCGTTTAACGCAGAATGCATTTTCATAATAATTACTGCACCTAGCGCAGAATGCATTTTCATAATTTTACTGCGCTCCGCGCAGAATGCATTTTCACAATTTTACTGCGCTCTGCGCAGAATGCATTTTTATAATAATCACTGCCCTCCGCGCAGAATGCATTTTGATAATACTACTGCGCTCTGCGCAGAATGCATTTTTACAGTAATTACTGCGCTTTGCGCAGAATGCATTTTAACTTTATTCATTTCTTTGTGCGACAAATTTTTTTGGTTTTTTTTCTAAATTTATTTACCATGATTTCAATGTTATTTCAATGTTTTTAATTTTTTTATGTAGATCTAGATATTTATTTCTCCGTTTTTTTTTATATTATTGTTTGTCTCTTTACTTCAATTATATATTTTGAATTACGGATTGGTATTTTTTTTTCGTTTTGGGTGTAATATAATTCCGATATTATTTAATTTTTAGACTTTATTTGCTGTCCTGTAGACATTATTGTGGCTAATTATTTTTTATTGTTAATTTCAATGGTATTTACAGTGTAAATATGCAGTGCAGTGTAAATATGCAATATAAATATTGTCATTATGTAATTGTTGTTGTTTTTATTCTTCCGGGAAGGGTAATAATATTTTCTCTTTTATGATTCTCAGACAATGTCTACGCATTTTTGGCATATCTGTTGAATATTTTTTATTTGAAGGATTTTCTCCCAATGCTATTGATACTGCAAATGCTGCTGCAAATATTCCACATGATGCAAGATCTGGCTGCTTGGTTACTTTTTCAAATATTATATTATTTTGTTCCAGATTAGGGTATCGTTTTTCAATGTATTTTTGTTCAAATAATGTTAGATCGTAATAAGAATGAGTATCAAAATACAAACTATCATATATATGAAGCATTAAACCATCATAGTAAATACAGTGCCAGTGGTTACCGCAATGCTCACCTCCGACAATCTGAACATCGGAAATAAAGATCGGTTCAATCCAATGTAAATTCATTATGAAAAGAACATCAACACGAGAAAATGTAGTATATCTTTCTATTATCATCATAATTTCATTTAAAGGTCGATTATCTAACCACGAATTTTCTTTTAACACGTTCTCTTCAATTGTTTGTGGCAATGGATAAATAAGATTATCTATGTTAAAATCATTATTTTCAATTTTATCATTTAATATTATACATTTTATTGGTACATTCTTATTTTTTTCACTAGTATGTGAAGACTTAATGTTGATTGACAGTTTTTCTGAATTATATTTATTATCCTTATTAGAAAGAAAATTTTCTTCAAATAAAGTCTTCACACTTGCTATTGGTATCTCACTTTGCTCGTTTAATCCAATAAAAATAGGTTTATGGTCTGAGAAAAAAGTTTCATATACTCCAGCAGTGTAATTAAATATTCGATCAGATATAAATATTACATCGATTTGCGTATTAAAATTTGTAGTTGAAACGTGCGTTGAAAGAGCACGTTTAAAATTTAATTTTTCTAAATGTTTTTCCAAGAATCCTCCATCATTATACGAATCGTAGTTAAAATCACCTATTACAATCTTTTCATTACCTAATGATTTTCTCAAAATATTACTTAATTCATAGGTAAATGCTGTATTAGTTACTGATGGTGACTTATAACCTGTAATGACTTGTACTTTATTTACAGTTAGAAGTATTAAGTCAATATGTCGATGTTGTCCATTTATTGTTTCATCTTTTTGTATATGTCCATTAATATTTCCGTTCAGTTCTTTTCTTATAAAACATATTATTCCTCTTGTTGATCGTTTGTCATAATTATCTGAACGAAAAATAATATTAAATCCTTCTAATGTAAAATTATCTTTTGCTATTGTTTGTGTTTCTGAAAAAATTAAGAGGTCGGCTTGTTTATACCATTTATCACAATTTATATTGGTAATATTTTTATTCAAAGATCGTACGTTCTGGTATATAATTTTTATTATATTTCCTTTTATAACTTTTGAATACGCTAATTCAAGAATTTTCTCTTGTTTAAGTCTTTTTATTTCTAATTCCAAAGAATTTTCTGGAGATGGTTTTTTTGGAGGTATAAAACGACCCAAAATGTATAAATTTGATATTTTAGTTACTCTACTTAGTGCTACGTACAACATTGATCTCGTCATACGATAATTATTTCTCAGATCAATGCATACTTTCTCATAAGTTTGGCCTTGGCTTTTATGAATTGTTAAAGCTTCAGCAGGCGTAATTGGAAACTGTTCTCTTATAATTTGGTACCCCATTCTATCATTAACATTCAATATGACAGAAATTCGTGATAAAGGAACTAAACACATTTCCATACAATTTTCACTCATATACTTTACGTATGGTCGTCTTTGCTCAACACCAACCTTATCATTTTGAAAATCTAGCCATATTTTAACTGGTTCTACGGTACCTGGTTTAAATGTTATATACTTCAAAATTCCACAGGCTCCATTAACTAGGCCATCTGCAACATCTACATTATTGGTTATCATATAGTTGATTCCAATTTTTAATGTGATTTTAAAATCTAAACCACTGCATTCTGTTCTTTTTTTATTTTTTAATGATGTTAGCAGTTTATTTCTCGTTTTACTATTTACTTTTCCTAAAATTGAGTCTATTGCTTTAAATTCATAAGCAATTCCATCTTTTAAATCTATCTTCAATTTATTATAAATATCCACCGAACGATTGTCAGCATATAACCTTACGGCGTCTATAGGGATGTCATCTTCTGTCGTTTCTCTTGATCTTATTAGATCAATATTATTTTCAGACATTGTTCCTCTCGCAAGATTGTTAAGTGCTTCAATAAAATTTTTATCTTCTTTTTGTCTCATTATTTCCGTTAATTCAAATAATTCAAATTCGCTCCATAATACATTTTCTGAAAAAACGCTTAACATGCATGATTTAGGTGGGAGATATATCGAAGTATCCATAACCGGTGGTAATTGATAAAGATCTCCTACCATCAAAACAGAAACCCCACCAAAGCTTCTGTCTCGACCCATTATTTGTCTTAATCAATTGATGTATCAATTCGACTAAACATCGTACTACCCACCATCGATATTTCGTCTATAATTAATAATTTTAATCCAAATAAATTTTCTCGTATAGTATTAGCCACATCTTCTGACAAGTCTGGCATTTGTCCTCCGTATTGTGTTACTGGCAAAGCAAAAGCTGTGTGTAACGTTGTTCCACCTATTAAAAATGCTGCTTTGCCAGAGGGTGCACATAATAATATTTTCACTTTATTATTATTTTCACCAGGCATATCATCAAAGTAATTCAGCAATACTTGATAAATCGCATTAATCACCGTGCTTTTTCCCACACCAGCAGATCCGCTTAAAAATAGTCTAATTGGTAACTTTCCATTCTTGAAACAACATAAAACATGCATTATAATTTCTCGTTGTTTATCATTTAATTTGCGAAGTATATTCATCATTTCTTCTTTTGTAACTTTAGATGGACTACTTATTTTCCTTTTATTTTTATTTAAACCATCTGCAATACCAGTTTGAGTAAATATATCTACCTCTTGCTCCTTTTCTACATTTGTTTTTATAAAAGATTCTACTTCTTCATCTTCAATATCTTGCTGATCTTTTTGTGCTTGATCTAATGCATCGTTAATTTCTGCATCACCTATAACTGAGTATTTCTTTCTATTCTCTTCTATTTTTTGAATATTTTCTATATAAATTCGCTCACAATCTTGTGTCTCCACATCGTTTAATTCATTTTTCCATGGAAAAAATAATAAAACCTGTTCCCTAAAATAATTATATCGATCTTGTTGCAATTTATATCGATTAAATCTAATAATTTTCAAGTTATTTCGTTGTTTAATTTCACTCTCTTCACTATATTCGTCATCGCTATCACGTTTATTTGTATAAATTTTTTGTTCGAAATTCGCCGCAAAATCAGCAAGACAAACATCTGGATATTTAGAATAATTCCGATTCTCGTACTTTTCGATAATATTTTTGTAATATATATCTGTTGAATCCTCGCTAATTTTTTCTAAATGTTTTTTGTTTTTCAACATTCGTACACGCTCTTTTTGCGGAGAAGTGTTAATATAAATAACAGCTCTACTACACAATGAAAGTGGTAGACCGAGAACGTGATAAACTGCTTCTTGTGCAGACATAGTATTACCGTTTATAAAAATGTTAGCAATTTTTCTAAACTTCCATCTAATAACTAAATTTCCATTTTCCAAATCTTTTGATGCTTCTCTTAATAATCGTGATAGGCCTGCATCGACTTTTGTAACATAATTGATCATATACGAAGTACAACTATAGGGATCCAAAACAAATTGTACATTCATATTTGATTCAAGAAGTGTCAATATCACTTTGTTGTACGCATTAATGGCAACTTCGTTGCTTTGTCTTTTTAAGAAAATCTTAGTTCTTGATAAAGTGCTTCTGATTGCCTGAATGTAATCTCTTTCGGTCATTTCTAAACGTTCTAACATTTCCTCGAAAAAGATTAGTATATTTTTTTCAAAAAATTTTTGCATCATCTCTTTAATTTTTTTTACATTTGATTTATAATTTTTAGTCTTCTCCTTTTCTTCTAAGGGTTTAAGAATCAACGTATTTTTCATAACAAACATCGGAAAGTTAAACCTACACAAATATTTATTTCTTCTACCTTTGTAACATGTCGGCTTATGTCGATGTATCTGCAAACGTATTAATGGATTTTTATCGTCGTAGTGACAAGTTATAATTTTATTAATCCACTTTATTAACTTTTCATTTTCGTCATCATTTTCTTCATTATAAATTGGAGCATTTTTGCAATATAAAAGATTATGCGTATGAACTGATCCTCTAGCTTGGAATTCTCTCCTCTGAAAGTAATCCACAACGTAATTTTCTCCAAATGGACCATGTTCATTTTGCAATATTGTCATAATCTGATTAAATCTTTCTTCTATATCGTACACACGTTACCGGATCTTCTCTAATCAACTTAGTTTTCTCTGCCATATCCAAATTTATAGCATCATGAATGCTGATGTTTTTATTTTCTTGTAATTTATATAAAATTTTTAATAAAGCAGGATTTTTGTGTTCACATGCAGAAAAAGTAATAAACAATGTTGGAACTCCACATTGTCTAATCATTCCAAGTAAATGCTTCTTTTTGCTTTCCCAATATGATGGTGACGACCTCACTTGTCTCAAAAATCTATATCCATCGTCATGACGGATAGAATCATTTAAAAAATTCTGATCTTTAATTTTTTTAGCAGTTAAGTTTTCATTTCTTTTAACTCTCCTTAAGCAAATATTTAAATTTGACATTACTGATCTTTCCAATTTTTGTTTAGCCATAAATAAAATCCTTGTAGGCTGACACGATCTTCTATCTCTATGTCTGGCTTCAAATTTAATTCTTTCAGAGTATGACAATTTTTTTTTTAATCCAGAATTTCTCCTCCATAAATTTTTGGAAAGCATAATTCATCAATATTTTCCGTTAAATGCCAAGGTACTGGAAATTTGTTTTGTCCCGGTGCTATAATTACTATATTTTCAGATATTTCTTTATTCCTATCTATAATTAGAACTTCATCAATTGGTTCGAAAGAAACCGATTCTTCAGAATCTGAATTATCGTTGTGTTCTTCTAAATTTAATCGATTTATTGTATTCGTGCAGCTATTGCACTTGTCATTATTATCTACAATAAAATCCAATTCTGCATTAAAATTTTTGTTATATTTTTTAAAGAATTCATCGTCAATTTTTATATTGTTTTTTATATACAAAGGAGTATGTTGTAAATATTCCAAAACTTCACAAATTTTAGCTGGTTTTATGGTTTCATACATATAATCAGACTTGTGTTCCAGGTTCCTTTTCAGCTTAATTTGTATAGTCGACATTTCGTCAAAACTTCTAGGTAAAATATTTATCATCTCATTGATTTTAACCGGAATATTAACAATACTTCCTTTTAATGATAATTGTGGGTTAATTGCAAACGGTTGTAATGCTTTTATTTGCATGAATGGTATATATGGTGATACCATTCTTTCTTCAACCGCTGTCAAATCTGTTACGACTTTTGGCACATTATTGAACCTTAAATCTTCGTTTGCTGTTGTTTTTGGAAGCTGTCCTAGTGTGATATATCTTTTACAAGTCTTACACATATATTCCGATGAGTTATTGATAATTTTATTAATGAATTCATCAATATCCATTCTTGTGCCAATCAACTTATTTCGTATTTTGGTAATACTAAAATGCTCTACAGATTAAAAAAAAAACAATTTTTCACAACAGACGCAAACTATATCAGGTCCAATTTTTCTGTTTTTAAAAAACTTTATTAACAAAGAATAATAATAGTATACATTTTCTGTAATTTCATTTTTTATCTTCATCTGAACATAATTTTCGTAGTTTTCTCTATGTTTGAAAAAATCATCTAATCTTAACAATCTTTTACGTTCAATATCTTGTCTTCGTTGTTTTTGGACGAACTTTGAATCTTCTAAAAACTTTCTTTTTTTAATAATATTATTTAATTCATTATTCATTAATCTGTATTCAGAATCAATACGCAAAAATTTAATTCTTTCTTTGTTTTGGATTTGCTCATTTATATGGTAAATTTCAACTTTTCGTTTCAATTTTATTCGTTTTCTATTTTTTTCTTTCTCTAGTTCTCTGTATAATTGTTCTTTTCTCACAGATCTTATTCTTTTAATATTCATATCTCTTTCCTTCTCTTTGTACGACGGATCTTGTCGTGTTTGCTTCATCCTTTGTATATTGCTATCTCTTTCATTTTTTTGGTACGACGAATCTTGTCGTGTTTGCCTCATCCTTTTTATATTGCTCTCTCTTTCATTTTCTTTGTACGATGGATCTTGTCGTATTCTCCTAATCCTTTGAACTTCTTTCTTTTTTTTCTCTTCCTCTGTATTAGCTGTATTTTCTTTTATTTTTCTTTCAATTTGTTTTTCACATTCATCTATTTTAATATTTAAATCATCACATTTTTTTTCTTTATATATTTTTACATGCCGTAATTCACGTATTCTTTGTCTATTAAAATATTTATTTTGTTTCTCATTTCTTTTTTTAATTTTTTTAGGCATTTCTTTAACCCTTTATAAAAATTCTTATATATAAACAAATCTCTTCTTATTTCGTTGTAATTATAATCTATTATGTACCTGATGTACCTAAATTAAAAATAAGACTAATTAACGTTTTAATAATTTAATATGACTAAAATAGGTCGAATTAATTTGAAAATCAAATTTGTCAAAATCTGTCAAAAATAGATTTTTTAAATGTCTTCTTTATAGTATATCTTTACAGCAGACAATTCTTTTTCTTGCGATTTGTCTTTGATCGATTGCATAAAAAACTGTATTTTTTCTGTATGCTAACTCTTGACACACAAAATATAATCGCTCGTGACAGTCACGAATTGAAATGACTGGTTTATCAATTGACATATAATATGTGAAAGTAGCAACTTATCCTACATATCTTATCTATATATATTTCATTTAAAACTGATCAACCTATGAACGATATCATTTGTTAAATTTAAATTTATTTTTATGAAAAGGATTTATTTATTATTAATTTTATTACATTTATCGGTAACAAAAAACTATACACTTTACCCCTACTTCGTATATAATTCTTTAAGATTCGGTCAATTATTTCCCGAAAAATTGGAAAAATTAAAAAAACCGGTTTCCAAAAAGATCGGCAACGAAAAACTATACACTTTATAGCATTCCCCGGAAAATTCTACCCCTACTTCGTATATAATTCTTTAAGATTCGGTCAATTATTTCCCGAAAAATTGGAAAAATAAAAAAAACCGGTTTCCAGAAAATCGGTAACGAAAAACTATACACTTTATGGCACTCCCCGGGAAATTCTACCCCTACTTCATATACTTTTGGTAAAAATTCGGTCCACTAACGAATGAGTAGTTCGCGGTCATACATACATACAGACGACGGTACTTATATATATAGATAGATATTTAGTGTTTGGGAAATTTGGTGTTTTATATAAAATTACTAGCTGGTTACCCGGGCTTCGTCCGGGAGTCGTTTTTCTTCAAACGACTTCATTTGTGTTTCAATATCCTTAATCGAAAAAAATTTCTTTATCAGGCAATGGCTAATAAAATTTGGTCCACTAACGAATGAGTAGTTAAGCAAACATACATACACACCAATCCACAAAAATGCTATAAATTGAAAAATATCACTTTTTTATGGACTGAACGAAAAATTATACACTTTATGGCACTCCCCGAGAAATTCTACCCCCGTTTTATATACAATTTTTTAAAATTCGGTCAATTATTATTCTCGAAAAATTAGAAAAATTTCGGATACCAGGTCCCAAAAAGATCGGTAACAAAAAACTATACAGTTTATAGCACTCCCCGGGAAATTCTACTCCTGTTTTATTTACAAATCTTTAAAATTCGGTCAATTATTTCCCGAAAAATTGAAAAAATTTCAGATACCGGTTTCCAAAAAGATCGGTAACGTAAAATTATACACTCTATAACACTTTCCGGAAAATTCTACCCCTATTTTATATACTTTGGTAAAAATTCGGTCGAATAGTTTAAGAGTGTATAAAGAACATACATACATACATACATACAGACATTCTATTTTATACATATAGATATATGGGTCCATATATCATTATGTATGGGGATATATAATTCCAAATATAACTAGATATGAACAATAGATCATATGCACTCATGTATAGATACATATAAGATTCATATGGAAGTATATATAACCCTATATGATTATATATGATTATATATGTATAATAATATATAATAAAGCGAGTCAGTGGTCTCCTATGCTAGACGCTGGATTCACGCTCCGGAGATCCGAGTTCGATCCCAGCCGGGTACACAAAATCCTGGTGGGGTTTTTTTCCCGGTGATTCGTGGCGGGTCCAGTAGAAGGCGGCGGGGGCTACAGGATGTGCGCCTCCTCGGAATTTTCGGGGGACGCCATCAAGTCGATTTCTCCCTCCTAATGGGGGACTCGCCCTCACCTGCCCCGTTAACGGGTATGGGGGGGAAAGAGGAGATATCGGCGCCACCGTCTTTCGGAAAGAGACGTTAAAACCGTTGGTCCATGAAGGAAGGAAACGGGAAACCACCTTCATCATTTATCCCAAGAGAACATTATGGCTTCATTCAGCGTAAAATTTTCCGGAGGATTAAATAGCTCCCCAATCGGATCTCCGGGGGGAGCTGCTTTGAATGATGCCACACGAAACGGAGTAAACCTGCGCAACAACCTCCAAATAGGCACATGGAACACTCGGGGCCTCCTACAAATCGGGAAACTGCTCATTGTGGAAAGAGAAATTCAGTCCCTCAAGCTGGACATAGTAGGACTGAGCGAGACGCACTGGAGAGGGGAAGGACACTTCAGCACTGCGTCCGGCAATGTCATATATTTCTCGGGCCACAACTCGGAGAGTCGCAACGGTGTGGCTCTGCTGCTTTCCAGTGCAACTAACAAAGCGGTCCTAGGGTATAAGGCGGTCAGCGATAGGATTTTAATACTAAAAATCAATGCACATCCATTGAACATCAACATCATACAAGTGTATGCCCCAACGGCGGAGTCGACAGAAGAAGCCATCGAAACATTCTATGAACAGCTAGAAAACACTATAAACGACCTTCCCAGAGGCGAAATCCCTGTTGTAATGGGGGATGTGAACGCAAAAATTGGACGTACAACTGCGATAGACCAGCAACTCAAAGAAGTGTTGGGACGGTTTGGCATGGGGACCAGAAATGACCGAGGAGACAGAATGCTTCAGTTCTGCCAGGAACACAACTTAACAATAGCCAACACACTGTTCCAACATCATATCAGAAGACTATACACATGGAGGTCGCCCGGCGACAGGTACAGAAACCAAATAGACTACATCATGGTTGGATCACGATGGAAATCCTCCATCCTAAACTGCAAAACCTATCTCGGTGCTGACTGCGGAACCGATCACCAGCTACTGGTAATGAAGTTCAGACTACGCCTGAAAAATATCCGCCAACCACAGAAAGTAATAGCAATCAATGATGCTAATAAAGAACTATTCCGACAAGAAGTCCAGCAAAAATTGGCCACCAACACAGCGGATATTATAAACACACAAGACCCGAACCAAGAATGGGAAGAACTCAAAAAGATGATCAAAACAGCCTCAGAAACAATTCAATGCAAAAACCACCCTAATAGATCCAACAAGTTCTGGATAACGCAACGCACCCTCGTCACTATCGAGGAACGGAAAGAATTAAAAAGGAAAGGACTAAAAACACAGGCAGCAAGGGATACGCACAAAGCTCTATGCAGAAAAATACAAAGAGAATGCAGACAAGACAAAAACGAATACATAAAGAAAATCTGCGGAGAAATCGAAGAGCACCAAAACTCCAACGACACCCGAGATCTATACAGGAAAGTTCGTGAACTAACACGAAAATTCACTCCGAGGACAGCGGCCATCGAGGACAAAAACGACAAGATTCTATGGGAAAGCAAAGACATAGTAGAACGCTGGAGGCAGTACTGCGAAGAACTGTACAAAGAAGATACGGTAGAAGAAAACGAGGAACAAGCGATAAAAATGACAAACGAACGGGAACCACCGATACTGAAAAGTGAAGTTGGAGAGGCCATAATGCATCTTAAACCAAATAAAGCACCCGGCTTGGACGAAGTATCCGCCGAAAAGATAAGACTGCTGGGAGACGAGGGCTTCAGGATAATTCATGACATTTGCAATAAAGTCTGGCAATCGGGCCAGTGGCCTAAGGACTGGGCCAAATCTGCAGTAATACCCATCCATAAAAAGGGGTCCACACGAAAGTGCCAAAACTATCGCACAATATCTCTGATATCCCATGCCAGCAAGGTACTACTCAGAATAATCGACCGGAGATTGCAGCAGTATCTGTCTCACCAAATTCCTCCTGAACAAGCCGGATTCGTTAAAGGCAGAGGAACCAGAGATCAAATATTTAACATCCGCCAACTGATAGAAAAAGCACGCGAATTTAATACGCCTATGTTCCTGTGCTTCATAGACTACAAGAAAGCGTTCGACTGTGTAAGATGGAAAGACCTATGGAAAGTGCTAAGAGAGATGGGAGTCCCGGATCATTTAGTGACCCTGATAAGCAATTTGTACAAGGAGAGTGCGGCTGTCATTAAGCTGGAGAACAAAAAATCGAAACCCTTCAAAACACATAAAGGAGTGCGGCAGGGCTGCATATTGTCACCCAGGTTATTCAACGTCTACGGCGAATATATAATGAGACGCGCCCTGGAAGGATACAACGGGGGAATAATAATCAACGGCAAAAACTTGAATAATCTCCGATACGCTGATGACACCACCTTAATAGCGAAAAACGAAGAGGAACTAACCAAAATGCTGGAATTAGTTACCAAGGAAAGCAATGAAGTAGGTCTACATATCAACCTGGAGAAGACCAAACTCATGGTGATTGACAGGGGCAACACGATACAACGAAACAATGTACGCCCAGACATGGAAACAGTCAAGGAGTTCATCTACTTGGGATCCTTAATCTCCAACATAGGAGGAAGCGAAGTAGAGATAAGAAGACGGATAGCAATGTCGCGAACAGCCATGGCGAACCTCAGGAGAATATGGGAAGACAAACAAATAACAATGAACACAAAGATAGCCCTAGTGAGATCCCTAGTGTTCTCTATATTCTCATATGGAGTGGAGACATGGACCATCAAGGCGACGGACAGACGCCGCCCGCATAGATGCGTTTGAAATGTGGTGCTGGAGGCGGATGCTGGGCATCCCCTGGACGGCAAGAAGAACGAACGTGTCAATTCTCAAGGAGCTGAACATCACCGATCGACTGTCCACTATTTGCCGCAGAAGAGTTCTCCAATACTTTGGTCACATCACACGTAGAAACCAGGACAATCTCGAAAAACTGATTGTACAGGGGAAAGTTGAGGGGAAGAGACCAAGAGGCCGTTCTCCATCGCGCTGGCTGGATCAAATAAAAGATATCACAGGCCAACCACTACAAAAGAATCTCCGAGAAGCGGAAGACCGCCATTGTTGGAGGACGGTGGTTCGCCACTGTACATGACCATAATGTCACGACTCTTCAGACATGAAGATACGACGAGAAAGAAGAATATATAATAATTATGTAGGCGATTAAAATATATTTAAATATATATATAAATGTTTCATATACAATTTGATATGATTATATATGAGTTTAAATGTAATTCGTACATTATGCATATTGGCCAGGCAATATGCATAATCCCCGTCTTCAATATATCCTATATAATTTATCAAAGTACATGAGAGGGGGTGGAAGTTATTGAAGCACTTCAAAAGTATTTAACTATTTAAAGCGCGTTACTAACCTCCCCCTCATGTACTTTGATATATTATATAGGATATATTGACGTGTATGGAAAGAAAGATAAGGAATGTACTACGCGACAAACAAAATCATAACAACGGTATTTATGCATAAAATGTGTATAAAATTAAGACGCTTGATTATTGCCCCCCCCCCCCCGCACCCCGCCACCGTGTGTGTATATGCGTGTGTGTGTGTGCGTGCCTCTTTTATGAATATCGTTGTTTGTTACAAATACCGTTATTTGTTATAATTTTGTTCATCGCGTAGTACATTTCTCGTCTTCTTTTCCTCCAATTTCTACTCGGTTTCCGAAAATTATGCACATTGCTCGGCCATTATGCATATTGCCCAATTTGTCATATTGCCCGTAACATATATAAAAGCTCTAGTATATAATTATTTATGGCCATATGTGAGCATATATGATTATATATTCGTTTACACATATTAATTATAATTTTGCAAATATTTTGTCAAACTTTTTGCACAATTATTTTTTTTTTGCGTAATTCTTTTTTTGGAATACCTTGAAAGAATAGGCCTTGGGGATTACTAACTTTCGTTTTTTGCAAAAACACGTCGAGGGAGCCTAATTTCATCGATTTCTGTGCTGGGATAGCTAAACTAAAAAGTTACCATAATATAATATATTTATGTAACAAAATTTATTAAATATTATTTATTATTTATATATATTATAAATACTTTTTTTCTCTTTTTTCTCTCTCTCTCTCTCTCTCTCTCTCTCTCTCTCTCTCTCTATTTTTCTCTTCCTCTCTCTCTCCCTTTTTCTCTTTATCGTAACAATCAATTTTTTTCTCTTCCTCACTTTTTTAGAAACACCCAAGAATGCCGAAAATAATCATAAGAATTAATTATTAATATTATTAATTATATTACTAATTATTTAATATGTATAACTTCTTTTTTACTCTCTCTCTCTCTCTCTCTCTCTCTCTCTCTCTCTCTCTCTCTCTCTCTCAATTATTAATTTCATTACATTATTTTTATACTTTTTATTTTATAAATACCTTATTTTTTCTTTATTTATCTCTTTCTCTCTCTAACACACTTAGCGCTTAATGGTAATCTTAATTCTCGGTGCAAACTAAATAACCTCGTAATACGATAAATAAATAACCTCGTAATACGATCATAATACGATAATACGCGAAGCCAGCCGCGCGACACATAAGCGAGATGGTCAATTAGCATCGCGCTATAACGGATTCAGCATTTCGATACATTTATATTCGATTGATATTGATATAATCTTCTTCGGGCCCAAAGCACAAAGATGAATATAAGAATAATTATAGAGCGTTGAACTTGTAAGAAAAAAAGTTCTACAAATGTAAATGTTTAAAAAATTCTGTGTCTATTTTAAGAAATTGATAGTGGGCAAGTCAATGAGTACACCAATGATTTAAACAGTGATTATCTATTTGTTTAAGTTTCTTATATATAATTATATATAAGTAATTTAACCCTCCAAGAACACACCTATTTTTTCAATCACGGAGAACACTCTGGGTCAACCTGACCCTACACACACTTTGATCGTCCGCCATTTTAAATTGACAAGTGCGATCAGCTTGAAAAAATTTCCAAATGTACTTGGAACATTGTTAAATCAATTGATATAAATAAAAAGTGCCGTTTGAATTATTTATATATTTTAAAAAATTCCCTCAAAAATTACGTTTTTTTTTCAAAAAAATAATTTTTTTCTTCAAACGATTTCTACCCCTATTTTATATACTTTTGGTAAAAATTCGGTCGAATAGTTTAAGAGTGTATAAAGAACAGACATACATACATTCATACATACAGACATTCTATTTTATATATATAGATGTTTACATCTATGAGGATTAAACTCATATATAATCATGTCAAATTGTCTATGAAACATTTATATATGTATACCATACATGTAAATACATATGTGATGGTGCTTTGTGTTTGTGAAAAAAATTTTTGCCGATATATAATCTACATGGATAAATGCTTCTTATGTGCAAATTAATTTAATTAACTTATTTAATTATTTAAAAAGACACTTTTTTATGGAATATTTTTAAATATTTTTATTTATATTTTCTTTTTGTTTAATATTAAAAACAATAATTAATTTTTAATTACTTCTTCTATATTCCTCCCTTTCGTTTATGCGGTCCTCCATTTCGTCCAATCGTTAGTTAACGTGAGAAATAGAAAAAGAAAAAAAATATATATATCAAATTCAATGTATATTACGTTTTGTCTATTAGTACACGTATATTCAAAAAGGAAATATAATCTGTGAAGCAAGCAACTTATTTGTTTTTTTAAATTGACAATCAAAAATCAGTCGAACAAATATATCGAGCCAAAAAGATAAGGAAGAGAATGTAATGGAAGTGGAGAAAATAAAAAATAAAAAGAAGAAAGAAGAACAAAAAAAGACGAAGGAAAAAGAATTAAACTTAAATAAAGAAAGGTTTGTACACTATTGCTTTATTTTTAGATTTACACTCTTAAAGAAACTATCTTAGAATATCTTGTCAATTCTCAAATGATACGTAATTAAAATTCAAATTAATTATCTTGACGAATAATTAGGAGACTGGAAAGAAATCGAAAAAAGCAAGAAAAAGAAATAGAAATGGAACAAGAACATAGCAGAGAAACTAAACGGAAGCAGAGAAGAGAGGAGGAAGAGAATGGAGAGAGAGAAAGTGAAAAAGAAATAAGTTTAGAAGAAGAAGAGGCCAAGGAAGATAATAATCAAAGAAAAAGAAGAGGAGGGAAAAAGCCTAAAGGAAAGGAATAAAAGGTAATATTAATATATAACGTAACTAGGTACAAAAGGTTATAAACAAAATTATAATCCCCGTTCATAACCATCTTTATATTTTTGGAATAGCTATTACTCGTCAAGAGCGCGGTTAATAAGGAGCAGAGGGAATTGGAGAGGTACAGAATGGAAAAGAGGAGGAGGATGGAGAGAAGGTGAATGGAGAAGAGGCGGATGGAGAAGAGGAAGCTGGAGAGAAGGAGAATGGCGAGGAAGAGGATATAGAGGAAGATGGATAGGAGGAGGCTGGAAAAGATTTAATAGGGGGCGTTCCGGGCATGAAATTACAGGCCCTATTTATATTTTTAATAATTAAAATTTATTGTTTATTATCTATTATTGTGTTATTATATTTAATATTGTATTACAAATAATTTATTGTTATATTCAAAATGTAATGTTTTAAAATAATAAAATGTGCGTTAAATGTGTTTTAAAATAATAAAAATTTCTATTTTATATATTTTCTTTTTATATACTTTTTATAAACTTTTTTTAAAGTAGTTATTTTTTAATTAAATAAAGATTAAAGATTGTGATAAGCACTCAAGTAAACTTTAAACCTTATAGACTATACCTCAAGTCTCAACCGCTTACGACTTTTTAAAGAATGATGTTTTTGAACAATTTAGTATTAATTATTGGCAACTTTTCTAATTCTGTTATATTCTTCAGTATTTTCCACCCCTATTTCATATATAATTTGGTTGATTAGACCAAACTTTATCAGGGTTCTATATATGTACGAATTCTCCGAAATTTCAAACGTCTGTAACTCCAGAACTAATTAACCAAATCTTAATTAATTATATATGAAATAGGGGTAGAAAAAACTGAAAAATATAGTAGAATTAGAAATAAAACGGTATCTCAAATATTGAGAAGGCTATAGCGTAAAACACACTTTTCTAAAAAAAAAAATTCCCCTAAAATCTATACCGGTTGACCGATCTTAATAAAATTTGAGGAGGACATACTTTCTATGATACTCTATCGATTAAAAAAAAATGCATCCCGGTATCTAAAAAATTGTAGAAGTAGATGCGTGTACAAAAAATCCGTACACACACACATACATACATACTTCCGGACATTTTTTACTAATATGATTTCTCGACATTTTGGAACATTCGAAATCTATTTCCTTTAAAATCTCGAAAAATTTTTTTTTCACCATCACAAAGCTTCCTCTATGAGGAAGCAAAACTTATAAACAACGAACAGGACAAATTAATCGAAGAGTTTCTTATCAATCTAACCCTCACAGAAACTACAGACTACTCGTTGTGGAAACTTACCAGAAAGATCAAAAGAACTCCCTAACAAACAATTCCACCCATAAAGCAAGAAAACGACGAATGGACAAGAACCAATAAGGACAAAACTAGAGTATTAGCAGACCATCTGAAAACAGTCTTTAAATCAGTTGCAAGCGCGTTTCCTAAAGAGCGAGAAAGAGAAGAAACAATCATGAAATACCTAGCAACGCCTTGAGTTCTCATTTCTCCACGGAAACGGGAATGGTCGCAGTTCAAACGCAGACGGTAGATGAACATTACAAATTACTCCTAGAAGATAACAGTGTGATCGATTCAGACCGATGTAACATCCAATGATCTCCCAGATTGGTATAATGAAAAAATATATAAAGTATCTACGTTGATTTAAATTTGCAAGACGAAATTAAACAAGATGATAAAACAACTAAAGGAACTTATAAACAACGAACAGGACAAATCAACGGTAGAGCAGATTATAGTCCTAACTTTATTAGTTATTCTTTTTTATCTACAGATTTAACCTGTGTCGCAAAAACGCAAAGGAGACTACTGAATTATGTCAGAAGCTCAAAAAACTGTATGCAACTTATTTAAGTAAAGTTTCATCTGAATTTGATGAAATAGCAGCATACGCATTAGATGCTTTTTGGTACATTGATATCACGGCGGATAAAGATTCTTTTATGTCATTCACTTATAAATTACATGATCTCCCATGTAAGTATTCAATTTTTGTTTTAATTACAAATTGTTAGGATATATCGATGTAACTCGGCACATTCAGTGTCCTCTCTCGGGTACACACATGTATTAGACATTATTCCGTGTATAAATATATTAGTTCAAACGCAGTTCAAACGCAGACGGTAGATGAACATTTCAAATTACTCCTAGAAGATAACAGTGTGATCAATCCAGATCAGACCGATGTTAACATCCAATGATCTCCCAGATTGGTACAATAAAAATATATATAAAGGGTAAGTATCTACGTTGATTCAATTTTGCAAGACGAAATTAAACAAGGTGATAAAACAACTAAAGAAACTTATAAACAACGAACAGGACAAATTAATCGAAGAGTTTCTTATCAATCTAACCCCCACAGAAACTACAGACTACTCGTTGTGGAAACTTACCAGAAAGATCAAAAGAACTCCCTAACAAACAATTCCACCCATAAAGCAAGAAAACGACGAATGGACAAGAACCAATAAGGACAAAACTAGAGTATTAGCAGACCATCTGAAAACAGTCTTCGAATCAGTTGCAAGCGCGTTTCCTAAAGAGCGAGAAAGAGAAGAAACAATCATGAAATACCTAACAACGCCTTGAGTTCTCATTTCTCCGCGGAAACGGGAATGGTCGCAGTTCAAACGCAGACGGTAGATGAACATTACAAATTACTCCTAGAAGATAAAAGTGTGATCAATTCAGACCGATGTAACATCCAATGATCTCCCATATTGGTTTAATAAAAATATATATAAAGGGTAAGTATCTACGTTGATTTAATTTTGCAAGACGAAATTAAACAAGGTGATAAAACAACTAAAGGAACTTATAAACAACAAACAGGACAAATCAATCGAAGAGTTTCTTATCAATCTAACCTCCACAGAACTACTCGTTGTGGAAACTTACTAGAAAGATCAAAAGAACTCCCTAACAAACAATTCCACCCATAAAACAAGAAAACGACGAATGGACAAGAACCAATAAGGACAAAACTAGAGTATTAGCAGACCATCTGAAAACAGTCTTCGAATCAGTTGCAAGCCCGTTTCCTAAGGAGCGAGAAAGAGAAGAAATAATCATGAAATACCTAGCAACGCCTTGAGTTCTCATTTTTCCGCGGAAACGGGAATGGTCGCAGTTCAAACGCAGACGGTAGATGAACATTACAAATTACTTCTAGAAGATAACAGTGTGATCGATTCAGACCGATGTAACATCCAATGATCTCCCAGATTGGTTTAATAAAAATATATATAAAGGGTAAGTAACTACGTTGATTTAATTTTGCAAGACGAAATTAAACAAGGTGATAAAACAACTAAAGGAACTTATAAACAACGAACAGGACAAATATCTAGAAGAGTTTCTTATCAATCTAACCTCCACAGAACTACTCGTTGTGGAAACTTACCAGAAAGATCAAAAAAACTCCCTAACAAACAATTCCACCCATAAAACAAGAAAACGACGAATGGACAAGAACCAATAAGGACAAAACTAGAGTATTAGCAGACCATCTGAAAAAAGTCTTCGAACCAGTTGCAAGCGCGTTTCCTAAAGAGCGAGAAAGAGAAAAAACAATCATGAAATACCTAGCAACGCCTTGAGTTCTCATTTCTCCACGGAAACGGGAATGGTCGCAGTTCAAACGCAGACGGTAGATGAACATTATAAATTACTCCTAGAAGATAACAGTGTGATCGATTCAGACCGATGTAACATCCAATAATCTCCCAGATTGGTATAATGAAAAAATATATAAAGTATCTACGTTGATTGAATTTTGCAAGACGAAATTAAACAAGATGATAAAACAACTAAAGGAACTTATAAACAACGAACAGGACAAATCAACGGTAGAGCAGATTATAGTCCTAACTTTATTAGTTATTCTTTTTTATCTACAGATTTAACCTGTGTCGCAAAAACGCAAAGGAGACTACTGAATTATGTCAGAAGCTCAAAAAACTGTATGCAACTTATTTAAGTAAAGTTTCATCTGAATTTGATGAAATAGCAGCATACGCATTAGGTGCTTTTTGGTACATTGATATCACGGCGGATAAAGATTCTTTTATGTCATTCACTTATAAATTACATGATCTCCCATGTAAGTATTCAATTTTTGTTTTAATTACAAATTGTTAGGATATATCGATGTAACTCGGCACATTCAGTGTCCTCTCTCGGGTACACACATGTATTAGACATTAGAATCACGTGATACGGCGATGTTCACGAACAAGGAGCTCGAGGAAGGAGTCAGTCGCTTACAAGACCTTCGCGCTGTAAGTCGCTGTACGAGTCGCTCATATATAATAAAGTTTTGTATATAATTTACTTTTGCATAACTCCGTGAATTCACTCATCCCACACGTAATCCTGTCAGGTTATGGGCCCAGACATCGTCGTAAGGGAGAGTAATCGGTAACGAGAGTTAAGAAATCTGTTCGACGAAAGTAAGCGCGTGAAACGTGGTCGAGTAGTTCGCGTACAAGAAATAATGGCGGCGTTGAACAGCTCACACGGTATCGAGAAACTCAACGATGAGAACTATGAGTCGTGGAAACTGCAGATGAGAAGCGTCCTTATTTGCAACGAACTGTGGGCGTATGCAAGCGGTGCTGAAGTGAAAACCGAGGCAAACCGCGGACAGAATGGACGAAAAAGGATCAGAAGGCTCTGGCGATGATCATGCTTAGCATGTCACGCGGTCAGCTAAATTACATTAAGAAAGCTGAAACATCGTATGCAGCGTGGATAGAACTCGAACGGATCTACGAGTCAAAAGGTCCCGTTCGTAAAGCAACGCTGTACAAACAATTGTACCGGATGAAAAAGGATCTAGATACATCGATGACGAGGTACCTCAACGACTTCACGAGTAAAGCAGAACAACTGACAGAGGCTGTAATTAATATCCCCGACGATTTATTATCGATTATGTTACTCGGATCATTACCCGAGGAATTCGAAAGTTTCACAGTGGCAATCGAGTCACGTGATGAAATTTCTAGCGTCAGCAACCTGAAGGTCAAACTGATCGAAGAAGAAGCCCGTCAATTGGAGAGAGACGGACGTCCCGATAAGGAAAAGAAGAGTGATGTCAACAACGAAGCGCTGCTCACGAAAGCGACGAAACCAACGAATCTTCGTGCAAATAAAAGCAAGAACAGTTCAAAGCAACAACCAAAATTCGCTGGAAAGTGCTACGAGTGCGGAAAGGTCGGACACAAAGGCGCAGACTGCTATGTGAGAAAGAAACGAGAAGCGGATGAGAAAAACGGACGACGCGATGACGGCAATTGCGTGTAACGTCAAAGTAAGAAAACCGAATATTTGGTGCTTAGATAGTGCGGCTACGAAATGAAAGACAGAAATTCGGCGTGCTCGACGAGAACGTGGAATCAAAAGTCTTCACTGCATCTGGTCAGTGGATAAAATCGTGCGGTGTCGGTGAAATCGAACTAAACGTAAAACTAAGCGATAAAAGTACGAATCGGGTGAAGCTAACAAACGCGATTTTTGTGCCTGAACTAAAGAATAATCTAATATCGATTCCGCAGATAACAAAAAACGGTTTCAAAGTGATTTTTGATCAAAATCGCGCGGTAATTAATTAAATTAGTGACGGATCAACGGCGATGGTAGCTGAGAAACGGAACGAGATATACACCGTGGACATCATTGAAGATCGCGCGTTGCAAACAAGTGCAAACCCCGGAAATCTAGAGAGATGGCACAAACGTTTCGGCCACCTCAATTTCGTGAACCTAAAAAGTTTACAGACGAAAGACATGGTTAAAGGCTTGAATTTGGACGTGAAAAGTGCAAGTGCGGATTGTGTAGTTTGCGCAAAAGGTAAGATTCAGCAACTTCCTTACAAAAGTTCTGAACATCGTCAAAAAGAAAAACTCGGACTCATACACTCGGACATTTGCGGTCCGATGAATACGGAATCACTCGGCGGCGCAAAATATTTTGCGACATTTATAGACGATTATTCGCGATATACGGAAACAACGATGCTTCGGCAACGATCGGACGTTTTAACGGCATTCAAAAATTTCAAAAAGCGTGTCGAAAAAGAAACCGGGTGCGTCATAAAACGGTTGAGAACGGACAACGCGAAAGAATATACTTCGAAAGAATTCAAGAAATTTCTCGAAGACGAAGGCATCGCAAGGCAACTCACCGTCGAATATACGCCTCAGCAAAACGGCGTGGCTGAGCGCGCAAACCGTACCCTGGTAGAGATGGCACGATGTCTCATGCTTCAAGCGGAATTACCAAAATCACTATGGGCAGAAGCAGTCAATGCTGCTACATTCTTACGAAATTGGTGTTCAACTAAATCGCTCGAAAATAAAACGCCGTACGAGGCATGGTTTGGCGAAAAATCATACGTTGGATTTTTACGCGTTATCGGAAGCAAGGTAATTGCGTTGAATAAAAACGGACGAAATAAAAAGTTCGATTCGAAGGGTCTCGAATATGTTCTCGTAGGGTGTTCTCACGAATCAAAAGCTTATCGTCTGTGGCGTCGTGGCACGAAGACAGTCATTAAAGCAAGATACGTTAGATTTTTCGAAGGAATCGACGAAGAGGTCACGATCGGTGATGTTTTCCTAAACCTCGATCAAAGAAACGACAACAAGGCCTTCCTCTATCACTCTATGAGGAAGCAATAAACAAGGAATATGGATATTAAATACGAATAACTTGACCGTTAAACTTATCTTAGTATTTGTTTATGCTTTGAATGTAAGGGACTAGCAAGCAATATTAATATTTATTTAAATCTGAGCAAATGAGACAACAAAATCATATTTTCATGAATTTTTATGTTTGTGTAAGACAAAATGTATTTCTTTACAAAGTGACATAGACATATATCGATATTGATGCATCAAACATAAAATAAAGATACATGAAAATCATACAACTTAAAAAATTGCCATTGATTAATGCTTTTATTAATTTTACCTACTTTTTTATTATTAGACACTTATACATCACTTGCATTAATTGGGAAATTAGTCGTGGAATTTGAATAACAATAAGTATAAGCAACTTAGAATTAACGAAAATAATAATTGCATTCTATGTCGAAAACATTAATTTTACTTATATGTATTGATTAACAAGGGCACACAGCCAGAGATTGTCCTCTCTGTAAGTAAACGGCTCCTCGTTCTGCGAATTACTCACATACTTTGAATTCCCTTCTACGACGAAGCGAGTCATCATAGGACAGTATTTATAGTTCGATCTTATATTTAAGATCGTCTTGTCATTAGTCTGATCGTAGGCGGTCTTAATTCTTTATTCAGCCAATGAAATGATCATATAACGTTTTGAAATAATGCTAACTGATGGAAATATTTTATTAAAAATATAATAAAATTATATTAAATAAAAATGTAATAAAATATAATGAAATTTTACTGAAATCTCTCTCAATTGATCCCATCTCATTGTTATTCCATCAATATTTTAGTAAAAATTTCAGTTTCTTCAGTTAAATTTAGTAAATTTCATACCTCAAAACAATTTTGTTATTACTTTTCAATAATATAATTTAAAAAATCCTTTCCTTATATTTTACAGTATTACATTACATTTTATAAGGAAAATTATTATTTATTTTGAAATATATTCAGTAATTTTTCAATAAGTTTTATTTCACTTTTCATCGATTTCATAATATTTTCAGCGGATGGCTCTGATGGAATTTTGCTGAAAGTACCATGAAATCGATGAAAAGTGAAATAAAAGTTATTGAAGAATTACTGAATATATTTTATAATGTATAATAATTTTCCCTAATGAAACGTAATGTAATAATGTGTGTTCCGGATTCGCCGTTACTCCGGAATTTAAGTTAGGTTTAGATATTTTCGTACGACTAAAGCGTTGTACGTCGATCACGCATACACGCGTCTCAGACAATGGGATCACGCGCGGGCCATGCTCCCGCATACCAGCGTCGCTTCCGAATTCGACATTTCGCGTGTTATGCGACGATCCTGCGAGCTCAGTTCAAGCTCGACGGACCTTTGATAAAGACCTATCCGAACCGATAGGTAACGAGGCTATTTTAACGTGTTGATAACGTGTTAATAACGTGTCAATAACGTGTTGACGAATAATTACGGGCGTGATTCACGATCGTCGACAGAAGATTCCAGCCTCCCGTGATATTGGGAGCGAGCTGGACGCGAGTGGAGTAGCTCTCCTTGAAGACCTGAATTTCAACGCTTGTTCTCAACGACGCATCGAGCGTCTACGCTACAGCGCGCTCCCCAGGTAGGAATAAACAAATGGCCCAGTCTCGAGCCATATTATTGTTGTCACGTGGTGACAACGAGAAAAACGCGAGGAGATATGCAGCAATGAAAGCGCCAAGAAGCCCGAGGAGAAAGAGACGGCGACAAGAGCTTTGGAGGAGCAGATTGAAAAGTTTAAGAAACAGGTGTCTGTGCTCAAGGACAAACTGTCCGATAAGCTTTCGCTTATCAGCAAGCTCAAAAATTTTATCAAGCCTAGCAGCAGTTTACTCTGACGCTATTAATTCATGGACCGAAAATTATAGCCTCTGCTCTATTACCGATAGGGCAAATGTCTGAAGATGCCCAAGAAACAATGAACGAGCACATAAAAAAGTTTCGAGAAGACTTCTCGAGAAAGTGCTCTCGAACAAAAACAATGAAAGATGTTTTGTGCGGCTTATGATCACATCTGATCCATATATATCTAGTTTACAAAAGTCTGCCACAAAAAAATTAAAAACTATCACCAGTTGCCGTACAATTATAATTATTGATTCCACCAAACATACAAGCTGCAGAAGAAAGACAAACGCAATGTCTAACAAACTCTGACATGTCTGATGAAAATTCAGATACTGACGAAGATGGGTGTGTGAAGTTCGCACCCTTACTTTAATATTTTTTAGTTCTGATTAGAGTTCCAGCTTCTTTTCGAAGAGTATAAGAGTATTTTTATGTTTATAAATAGAGTTCCGGCGATTAACTCTTTGAAAAAGGCAATTAAAAAATGGAATGCTAACTTCACACTCAACTTTAAGATCGAATAGTTCTGAATAGCTCATCTGAAGCATTTTGACGAGTACACTAGAGTTCCTGATAAAAGAAAAATTTTTTTTTATTTTTTTCAAAAAACAAAAAAAAAGAAAAGTTTGATTTAAAGTCCAAATAGTTCTAAGTAGCTCATTTGATTTCTTTCAAAAAGTTCTAGAGTTCCTGATAAGTAAAAAACTGCAAAACCTTAGAATTATTTTAAAAAATTATCATCAAAACGCAAATGACATTCACGGCAGACCTTCGAAATCGAATATCTTCTTAAAACTCCCATCAAAACGCCTGTAACTCTACCACTAACTAGTGGCGATCTGGCCACTAGTTAAGAATTCGAAGATATTCGAACATGCAACGGATGAAATTCGACTAAAAGCCCCGTTTCACACGTATCCGACACTGGACTACTGACGCCGGGTATCCGATCGGGAAGTGTATGGATTAATATGGAAGCATTTACACGTTTGTCCAATAGCCGACTTGTGAAAACAAAGAAAATCGATCGGATACCCGGCATCGGTAGTCCGGTGCCGGATACCTACGTGTGAAACGAGTCTAAATATTTCTGTCCGTAAACGGTACGGGCACGGCTCGGTTATGTCTAAATCGACCTTAAATCGGAGATATATTCACGGAAAGAGTTCGTTATACGAGTAATATTGATATAAATCTCGCAGCATCGTTATATATATGCGTATAATCGATTAAAGATGCGACGATAAGATTATCGTAAACAATATCAACGAATAAAACGCATAATTTAATGCATCGAGTACAGACATTCATGGCGTATTAATAAGTTGAAGAAAGTTACGTGCAACGTGCGTAACTTTCTTTCATTTAAAGAGCATAATTTTATGAAATAATGAGAAATTCTTTTTTTATACGGCTAATTCACTGCAAATCCAAGTGTGTTATTTTAACTAAAGCTTCTTCTTATTTTAACTAAAGCTCTTCTTTAACTAAAGCATTTCTATCGTTTTGAATGATGCCATTTAACACGGTTGAACATATTGATACGATTAAACATGTTGATTTAACACGCAACAAAACATGTAAAACGAGCTTCAGTCAAATGTGTCATTTTCAAACGTTTATGCGTGCAGAAATAACACACTTGGATTTACAGTGTATGATAAAACGGCTTGCAATTAAAATTAATTACAAAGTATTCTATACATATAATCATTAGTCTATATACTCTATATAATTAAAAAATGGTATACTATAGTATTACTATAGTTTTCTCTACGCTATTAAATATTAAAAGATAAAATTTAAACAAATACCTTGAGTTGTTTTTTGTTCTTTGTTCTTTTTGTTCTTTGTTCTTTTTGTTCTTTGTTCTTTTTGTTCTTTTTTGTTTTTCGTTTTTTTGTTTTTTTTGCTTTTTTGTTTTTTTTTTGTTTTTTGTTTTTTTGGTTTTTGTTTTTTTTGTTTTTTTTTTTTTTTTTTTTTTTTGTTTTTTTGTTTTTTGTTTTTTTTTTTTTTTGTTTTTTGTTTTTTTTGTTTTTTTGTTTTTTGTTTTTTTTGTTTTTTTGTTTTTTTTTTTTTTTTTTTTTTTTTTTTTTTTTTTTTTTGTTTTTTGTTTTTTGTTTTTTTGTTTTTTTGTTTTTTTTTGTTTTTTTGTTTTTTTTTGTTTTTTTTGTTTTTTGTTTTTTGTTTTTTTTAGTGTACTGTTTACAGATGAATTTTTTTTCTTCCTCTCCTGCCGGTTGATCTTTCCGGGATAATCGTTATAAGTGAATTGTGCAGATTCGCCTTTACGTATGAGGCGTATCATCAGCGCCCGCTCGGCGAACGGGCGGAGATGGTCTTACTTCGCGTGGCCATAATACTAGAAGCGAGTTCACGCCGGCGAAACTAGAAACGATCAGTCAGATTACGTGATCGGAGGCACTGTTGGCCGTGTACCGGACCCGCGGCCGACCGACCGGTCGCTCGCCGATCCGCGTTAAGTACGCGATCGCGTATGCACGTACTCGTTCTCTCGGTCGGACCTACTACCGGTAATCACGATGGCCACGGCGGCCTCGCTCCCGTCCGCGTTGCGAACAGTGACAAGACTACTACCTTTTGTAAATCGTGGCAAAAAGAAACGTGAAAAAAGTGGCGAATCCGTGTTACAATCCGAAGATTCAAATGGCCTGAAAACTACGCTGGTGCGAGCACTGTCGTATTGTATCGGAGGAAGTCAGGCTGTCTTAGACCCTTGATTCTCTGCACGAGTCTCTTTGGGCCTGGAGTTAGAGCCAGTTCCTGGTCTGGTGAGGCGAATATATAGCCTCTCCCAGTCAAGTCATGCGCCCACCTCCCAGTGGTCTTGCTGGAGCGCTGCAATGGAACTGTTCCGATTCAGTACGGCTCGGTCGCAAGATCTGATGTCGGCTGGCCAGCGCGCTCTGCAGTAACCAAGTGGCGTCAATGGCAATCTGACTGCGCCTCTAAGAGCCTGTAGTGATACGGGTTCAAGTACCGTTGGTGAGTTGTGGAGCCAAGGAAGGGCACGGTTATCTGAGAAGCTAAGCTCTCGGCTGTCAATACGTTTGCTCCCCAACACGCAGTAAATATGAAGAAGCCAAGAATGAATCTTCACCCCCGGGTTCTCGTATGGTCCGGGCACTGCAACCACGATGCGAGACTGATGACTCGGTTAGTGCGGGGACACCCAGTAACTACGTAGCTGTCTCCTCGAGAGTAGGCGGTAGTTATCGGGTATAAAAACATGACGCCTCTTGACGCACGAGACTCATGCCACGAGTAGCCGTGGCCCCCAATAGCCTTCTTCTTCTTTGTAAATTTCATGGCACCTAATCCTCCTCAGGATCACATAATGGCCAAGAACAAGTCGAAAATAATAAATACAGACTCGAAAGATTCAATCCAAACTCGGCGCTGATTGCATCAGCAATCTTCAAAAATTATTCAGGACAAAACACGTCCGAACATGTCCACGGTCTCGACGAGACTTGCCCCCAGTAGCCGTGTCAAATTAAAATAGAAATAAATAGTAATAAGTTATTTCGTGAATGGATATCCATCTGTGTCAAACACAGTGCACGGGCATTGCGTTTTAAGCATGCCCGGCGCCAGGGATCGACTCGCAACGGTGGCGGGAATCACGTCCGCTTCTCCCACGTTGCAAGGCCGGCCAACTTCGACTCCCCGGCTAAAGTAAAAGATAATCTCATGCTTTAATGGGCTTGAACCCTTAAGGGGGGGTCGTTCGGCGCCAACACGTGAGACAACTATGTGTCCATGAACCTTTTGTCCTTTCTGCCATGATTCACAAAAGATAATATATAAGGTAACAAATAACGTTCATATGATAATTTTGAATGCCATAATCACACTAATCTACTGAGCCAGTTAAAATAAATATTAACTCATTACGCGTTGTTAATCCATTTGTCGTAACTTTCTCTTTCTTTAAAAATGTTCAAATACTGTCTGTTACTTTTTCAGGTAATCTCAGTAGAGACATCCTGAACTTCTTCAAGCTTCTCATATATTATACATATTTGCCTTTCCGCTGAATCTCGATCAGTCGAACTCAAGATATTAAGATTCTCCAATGATTCGATAATATTCCAACAACGTTCAGATGAAGAAATTATTAGATTAATGCGTGTACAAATGGCAACAACTGGCTTCTTTTATGTACATTTTACATTAGTGATATATATTAGCGATATTTAGACCCTGATAAAAATATGTGCACGGAAAGAACGGTTTTGCTGAAATATCTAAACATTTCGCTAGATATACCTACAGATTTGAAAATTATTTTGTTACACCATTAAAATAATTATAGTAAGTCGCTGAAATATAATTCTGTAAAAAATTTTGACATTTTAGCAATTAGTTTAAATTCTACATAATTATTTTGATGGACCAACAAAATTGTTTTCAGATCTGTATCTAGCTAAATTTTTAGATACTTCAGCAAAACTGTTCTTTCCATGTACTGCATATATACGGTTTTTTAAATAAAAATAAAAATTATATCGATTTCTTCGTTGCTATGCAGCATCGAGAATGCAGCAGCAAAGTGCTGCTTATTAACCCTAGGTATGCACACTGAAGTCTCCAAGACCCCAGCCCAGCTTCATTTTTTCGCGTTCCTATAGACTTCTGTACCATACATTCTTTTCTTTTATTCGTATATCTCGGAACTCTTTAATTCTATCGACTTTTATACATTATGGGCCTATATGGCCCATGATGATTGATTCTCGATCGATTCTCGATCGATTGAAAAAAAATAAATAAACTGAAATTCATTTTTGCTGAAGTTACGATGACAAATATGGATGGGGTCTTCGAGACCGTACAGTGTATAAGTGTATAGACAAAATAAGACTGTGTATACCTAGGGTTAAAAAAGATAACATGCAATTTATTCACGCTCATGTACGAAGTAACGTCGACCACGCAGAAATTATTGACAACGATAGTACGGGTACAAAATTCGGTTTTGTAAAGCGCAAAGGAAAACCAGAAACTTGCAGAGTTTCTTATTCACGCATCATGGAAATGTACGCCCTTAATCTACACATACGGAAAGAACGGTTTTGCTAAAGTATCTAAAAATTTAACTAGATACTGTCTGAAAATAATTTTGTTGCACCATTAAAATAATTATAGTAGGTCGCTGAAGTATGATGATAATGCTGTAAAAAATTTTAATATATTAGTAATCAGTTTGATTGTTTTACATCATTATTTTAATGATGCAACAAAATTATTTTCAGATCTGTATCTAGCTAAATTTTTAGATACTTCAGCAAAACCGTTTTTTCCGTGCACCATTCTTTTGTACACCCTTTACAAATATAGAGAGAGGATATCGAAAAATAAAAATGCGTTAAGTCATTACAATGTTAAATTTACGTAAAAATCCATGTACACGAGGGATCTCGAGATTCTTAGAGTCTCTTTTTCTCTCTCTCTCTCTGCGGTAATGAAAGTTCACGTTTTCACGCCAAATCGCGTGTTACGATATCGTATTAAAACTTATAATAAACAACCGTTTCGGCCAAACAGATTCGGCCGAACTTCAACTGATGATATAACGTGCGCCTTTAAATATCAAAAGAAAAATACATAATTATGCATTTATAAACAGAGTAGACGTACAAAAGAAGCGACACGTCAAGAAGATAACGCATTCTCCGCAGAATAGAGCGGTTATAATGGCGGAAGATACGCATTCTTCGCAGAATAGAACGGTTATAGTGGCCGAGCAGAAAACAGAAGACTGGATGTTACAATATTATAATCCCACATTTACGTGTCATAAATGTAACGCATGTTTCTCGAGTGATACAGGAAAATTTACTTAAAGTTTTTTAAAGTTACTTAAAGTATTTTAAAGTATTATAAAGTATACTAGCCGTAATAATAGTATACTAATAGTATAATAGTAGACTAATAGTATACTGACCGCCGAGCGTAAAGTTTTCTTTAAGTTATTAACCTCAATAAAAACTTTATAAGCAAGTCGCAAATATACTTTAAATTTACTTTTAACAAACGTAATACTTATAAATATACTTTAACTTTACTTTTTATAAAGGTAATACTTAAAGCTGATTTTAACTTATGCGTGTTGTTTCAACAGTATACTTAAAAAGACAAGTTCCCTTTTTCACCATACTTGCACCACACGAGACATTAAGAAATATTATATCATATATCCAATTCAAAATTTTATTACTCTTTTTAAACTGAATTTGTTTCTTAAGATGATTTTTGGAAAATTATATATTTGCGCTGGTTATGACATATGTAGACTATATATAACACTTACATCAAATTAAGAAGTAGTCTACCACGTATAAAGGCAGTTGGCTCACGATCCAGAGGTCCCGAGTTCGAATCCCACCAAGGTAAGTGTGTTTTTCAAATACGAGAAAATATTTATAATCATAGACTGCATCTTAAGAAACAAATTTAGTTATAAAATAGTAATAAAATTTCGAAATAAATAATTTTTTTTTATTCCGGGTGAATATCGGAAATCAGTGTCCTCTAGTATTAAGAGGACTGTAATCTTAAGTCTAGTGTCTCATGGTTAGAGGATATTCCTCTAGATTTTAAAATATCTTCTTGAGACCGTATTTCAGAGGAAAATCCTCTAAAATCAAGCGGGAGCCACTAAATGACAGAATATTTTTTTTGGGGTAATTAATAGTAATTGCATGAGTTAACTTAAAGTAACCTTTAAAGTATATTATAGAAATACTTAAAGTTTGGTTCGAAATCACTTCTAGTTTATCAATAGTTTATCAATAGTAATTTCTTTGGTAAACTTTCTAGTTTATTTTAAGTTTTTTTAAGTAAATTTTCCTAAGGGTACAAATAGTCTTTCATCGTATACCTCAGTCCTATTACTCATGTCCGAGCGTGGTGACTTCTCTTCATATACATGTGTTGCGCACGTGGATTATACACATTGTATATGGAAGCTACAGTTTAACGCCGATTCCGAACGGCTCAATGTATACAAAATAGAAAACAATAGACATTTAACTTGTACACGTAAGTGAATCTCGCGTATCATTAATGTATATTATAGAAGCGTACTTAGCGCCTTTTTTTTACCTTTTTTGAAAATTACATTTACGTAGTATCATTAACAAAACGATATTTTCACAAGCTAGAACTATTCAGTATATCCGCTATAATCTACTTTTCACTAAAAAGTACTCTTTCGTGAACTATTCATCATATACTGTAGGTACTAATAAATTCTAGATTTAGTAAAAACACAAGAAAAACTCATTTAACCGATAAGCTTAAAGATGCAATTAATTATATGGATTTATTTTAATTGTCATATACAAATTATCTAATTTTCTAATGAAAATTCGAACAACTAATTCCACTTAAAAATGATTAAATGTCTAACACAAAATCTAAATTTGTAGAATATAAAGTTTATCTTTATTTTGCATATAATAGAAAAAAGAAAATATCTTATTAATTATTTCGGCTCGTGCGGAGGGAATTATTTAATTTTCAGATCCAATTAAGGTATAAAGGTACCTATATCCGGACATTTAAGAGTAGGTAAATAAATTTTGCGCCAGACTCGTAATCTGAGGAACCAGGTTCGAGTCCACTAGAGCCATGTAACATGGAAAAGTTTTTTTCCGAAGAAACTGCGCCCTCCGTGCAAGATAGGATCTTGTGCGGAAAAACTGGGCTCCGTCTTTCGGAAGAGACGTTAAACCGTTGGTCCAACAAATTGTTTCCAAAAGGAAATGGATGAGTGGGATAGGGTTGGGTACGTCCCTTCAAAAACGCCGTAAGATACTAGACTGTGAACCCTACGGGGATATACAGTAAATAATAGTTTACGAGAGAGAGAGAGTAGGTAAATGTACCAATGCCTGGACACCTACCTATGTCTGGATACCTTCAAAAATATATAAATTTATGGAAATAAACGTTTGGATACCATAACTAAAGTTTCAAACTACAAGAAAAAATATTTTTATCTTTGATTTTAATTGGCGTTATACTTATAAATAAAGGTGTCCAGATATAGGTCCGGGTATTGGTACTTTTAACTTAATTTCTAAATGTTGTTTATCTATTCCAATCTAGCTGGACAAAAGTCGATTTTCGAAGATTAATATTTCTTAAAATAAATAATTATATTTATAAGAAAGATATCTGATAGTTTATTTTCTACAAAATATTTACTATTCACACTTGTAGTTGTGTTATAACAATCGTTTGAATAGGTCGTATAAATTTTATCTCAAAAAACGTCAAATTATTACTCTAGCAGCGCTTGAGAAATAAAGAAGTATTCTGCTTATATTGAAACTTCAAATTAGATAAATATAGAGAAAGGTATATATTTTTTAATTCCATTAACAAATCTTATAATAGTTTTTTAATAATAGCGGTATTTTAAGTCAAATTGCCTCTTTTAATAATTTAACCGCCCGTATATGAATTCGAAATAAATGACGATGAACTTAAGGACAATGATAGTGCTATTTCCGCATATATGCACGAAAGTGTTTCATCTTCTGCCGATTGCGATGAGTTCAAAAACAATACCTCACAATATAGTAAGGAACCCCGTACGCATGACTCATCTGAAGAAAATACGTACTCTAGTATTTTGATACCTCGGAAATTTTGGGAGACGTACTTGAATAATGGCACAAGGTTACTCAGTAGCTGAACCGACGCGTTTAATGATTATTTCAAGAAGTCATTTCCAAATTGCGTCTTACGCTTTTTAGAGCACTAGAACAACACAAGGGCGCGCGCTACGCGCGCGCGCCATTCATTCTATTTCATTTATAATTATTTAAAACTATTTTTTTTTTAAATACGTCCTTACACTTTCGAAGAAGTAACAGAGAAAAGGAAAAGAGGAAAATTAAAATTCAGTCTAAAATTTCTCATAAGTAAGTACGTCCTCATTTTCGAAGAAATAACAGGTGTCAAAGAGAAAAATTAAAATCTAGTCGAGAATTTCAAGTAAAGACTTAGGGCATTTGCTCACTTTAAAACGTAATCTTTATGCAAGGATGTATTTCAAATCAAATTATATGTGTGATCCACCCACACCATAATTAGGTTGGGTTAGGTTAGTTTTTTGGATGTGGAGCCTCCGCAGGGGGGGGGGGGCGAAACCTACTGTTCCACGCATACTCTTTCTCACTTATAGCAATTATGAAGTAAATCTCGCTTCGCGTTGTAAAGATATGCGTGGAACAGTAGGTTCCGCATTCCTTTGTTCATGCATGTACTATTTCGACATATATATTAGTCACACATGCCTTTTAACACTCAAAATAACTGCTACATTTCTCAATTTTTTTTTGTTTATAACTTTTTAATAAACAAAGACAGCCGATTAAGTTATAAGGAAAAGTTACTCAGGGTCATGTCCTTGACAACATATGTCAATCTCAAAGTCGTTCGGAGGTGACACTCTAAAAGTAAATAATTACCAATTATCGTCTTAATGATAATTCAAATTTGGATTTTGGAATCGTACGAAATCTTGAGCATATAATGCAAGAATGTAACGTGTTTTCTCAATCATATCAAATGATGGGTGAAGAATTAGAACAATTTCTGAAGTTGTTATTTTAAAATTTTGTTTTAAAGTGATCAACATATGAACGTGTGGTAAACCACGTTTCTGAAATTCGATAACATATACATATGCTGCTACCTTACCAAAAAATTTTTGTTTAACAATCACATCTATATAAGATAATCTTTTTTAATATTAAAAACGCGAGCACAAATATCAGGTCTATCATAAGCTTGTTGACCAGGCAAAAGATTTTCTGTAATTTCACGCCATTTTGGATTACAGGTCATTATTGTGACAAAAAGATCTGGTTTACCAAATTTAACAACAAGTGAAATTGCATCTTGGTAATTTTGAAACATATTACGTGGTGAGCCGATAAACGTAGAAGGAAGTATAACCATTTTTCCAATACGTCCATTTAAATTGTTTACCATATTTTCCATATAATCTATTAAACCTTGATATGTTTCAGAACGCAACTCTTTTTGATGAGTCTTGCAATATTCCGTTCTGTCTCTTTCTATTCTTACATAATTGTCTACAAGCCATTGTTGGAATAAGCGTCGTCCTAATAAAAAAATATTAAAATCATCACGAATAGCCATGCGATACTTGACATATTGCCCTCTACTTATACGTTTGTCACTATTTAATTTCTTTAAAAGACAATGCCATCCTTGAGTACCGTATGGATAAAACAATGGATAGATCCATGGCTCAACATTTGGGTTCATGATACTAATATTTTGCAAAGTTTTGGTATTCTTATTACGTACTACAACGTATGATTCAGGGATTTCTCCATCAGCAGTTGTAGCGAAAACAGCAGCAACTTCATTCGTTCTTTGGGCATTATATCGACGTCGATCCGTTTCTGGTCTTAAGTTAAATAATAATTGTAATCCCAATTGATTAGATTCTAATTGTCGTTGATTTTCTAATTCTTCACCCATCATTTGATATGATTGAGCAAACACGTTACATTCTCGCATTATATGCTCAAGATTTTGTACGATTTCAAAATCCAAATTTAAATTATCATTAAGACGATTGTGCCGTTATTTTGCGTGTCCCGAAGATCCACAAAAGGGATCGACGGCGCCATCCGAGCGATACTGCGCGAACCATTCGTCATCAACACCGCGCCGCGTATTTCCGAGGGAAAGCGGAGCTGATCACGCGTCGAACAGATGACTCTCGAAGAATTCGGCGGCGATCCGGAAGGAGCGCCCGTATCGGGGAATCGCGGGCCGCTCCAGTAGTCGTCATTGCTGTGCTCCGAAAGGACAGAACGATTCTGACAGTGACTCGAGCCGGTCGACTATTACTCCGCGTTGCCAAACCGGAGTCACTATCGTCCGACCGCGAAAGCACGGTCGTCGCGTTCGAGCGTCTCCCACGCAAGCTTTGCGTACGAACAGCGATACGTTCTCAGCGATTGTGAAAAGAAATAAAGGCGAGTTCTTGTGACGGCGATACCTGTGTCGAGTCCGATCCCTGCACTCCGCATCCCTCTCGGGATAATCAGCACATCAATCAACATTTTGTGGTCCTTCGAGCCGGATCGGAGGGTGCATACGAGACAAGCGGCACAAGAAATTTGCCTGGCAAGAACGTGCAACCGGCGTCGTCCGACCACTACACCAAAACCAAAGGGCGTGGACGACGTTCAAATCATGGACGAACTAATGGCGCAGCAACAAGTCCTAATCCGCTCAATCGAGCGAGCCTTGGACAATTTCAAAAAACTTGGGAAAGCCAATTTCACGTACGGAATCGTACGCAACCGACTGCAGACATTGAAGGAGGCCTTTGCTCGCTGTGAGCAATTACATGGACGGATCCTTGCGGCCGCCACGACGGAGTTTATCGAGACAGATAAATACTTCACCGAGGATCACTTTTCTGCATGCGAGACGAAGTACCTCACCGCTTCCGACTACATGGCCGAGTGCCAGAGTCAGTTGGAGCCGACGCTGCCGTCTTGTGAATCATCACCCGTAAGCCAAAAACATCACAGCATTTCGCCGCGGTCAACATTTCAACTCCCGCGTATAAATCTTCCGACATTCTCCGGCGAATTTAGCGAGTGGGAAGCGTTTCGCGATCAATTCAAATCGTTAGTAATCGGCAACGCCGACTTGGCAAATGTGAATCGCATGCAATATTTGCACTCCTGTGTAAAGGGTGACGCCAGAGCCGTCATTCAGAATCTTGCACTGACCGACGCAAATTTCAAGGTCGCGTGGGACCTCCTCACTGTTCGCTACGATAATCAACGCCGGTTAGTGCACGAGCACATTCATGCTCTTCACACGCTTCCCCAAGCTAATATCGACTCCGCGACCGTCCTCACTGCGTTGCGTGATAGAGCGAACGTCGCGGTTCAAGCGTTGCGAAATCTCGGGCGTTCGGTTGACACATGGGACGATATACTAGTGTACTTAATTGTCCAAAAATTTGACAAAGTCACGAGAAAGGCGTGGGAATTGCAGTTGGGAGACACGTTGGAATATCCCTCGTACGAACAACTAGAACAATTCCTCGCTGCGCGAATACGTGCGTTCGAGAACATTCTACCAGTCTTGCCGTCGCCAAAAGGCAGTAAACAAAACTCGACGTCCGTTCAAAGTCATACAACGAATGCGAATTCAGCTAAGTGTCCCCTGTGTCAAAAGACGCACTTTTTGTCCGGACTTTCGGCAAAAGGCCTGCTCTCAGCGGCGAGAGCTAGTTAAGAAATTCAATTGCTGTTTCAACTGTCTGAGTACCAAACACGCTCGGAATGCGTGCCCAAGTAAACATACCTGTCGACAGTGTCAACAGAAGCATCATACGCTGCTTCACGATAGTTCGAATAAAGACACGACCGTCGAGGATTCACCTGAGTCTAACGAGTCGAAGGTTGACGAATCCACAACAATCAACTCTCACTTGCTCTCCAAAACAAGTTTTTCGAAAACGAGCATATTGTTAGCTACTGCGTGGATCCGGGTGAATGGCTCGAACGGTCGAACCGATGTCGTTCGCGCGTTGTTGGACCAAGGGTCGGTAACAACTCTCATAACCGAGAGATTAGCGCAGCGGTTGCGATTGTCGCGCGAGCGCGTATCCGTTTCAATAACGGGAATCGGGAACACCGCCGCCACGGCAAAATATGCTGCTCAAATCGAAGTATCCCCTCGCGACGGGGCGGAACCGTCATTGCCCGTTACGGCACTGGTCTTAAAATCGCTCACCAATTACATACCACAACGAGCGGAAACAGTGACTCACTTGTCGTATATCCGTCAGCTTGAACTAGCCGACGGAGATCCGACCAGCTCGGATCAAATTGATGTCATTATAGGCGCGGATTTGTACGGCGCGATCTTGTTGCCGGGCGTGTGCGCTCGCGGTCCCAATGAGCCCGTCGCTCAGAACTCCATCTTCGGGTGGGTTCTCTCGGGTCCCATGCCGTCGCGATCACGGTCGGACAGCGCGTCGATACGGATTCACCACTGTACAGTGCTCACGGAACTCAATAATCAGTTGAAACGTTTCTGGGAAATAGAGGAGCTTCCGCGACAAACATTCCTCTCCCCGGAAGAACACCGGTGTGAAGAACACTTCATATCCACGCACACTCGAGCTCCGAATGGGCAGTACATAGTCCGACTTCCATTTAAAACAGATCCACCCATCGATATAGGTGAATCAAAATCAATAGCTCGTTCCCTGTATTTGCGTCTCGAATCTCGCTTAAAATCACAACCGGAGATCGCGAAAGAGTACAACGAGTTCCTGCGAGAATACGAACGATTGGGCCACATGGTCAAAGCTCCCCCATCCGAAAGTTCCAATCCGCAGACAGTCTACATACCGCATCATGCGGTCATGCGCGAACACAGTGCTACATCGCACTTACGAGTCGTCTTTAACGCTTCCCAACCGACGTCAAACGGTGTATCCTTGAACGACCATCTCCTGGTCGGCCCGAAATTGCAGACGGACTTGGCAGCAGTAATTTTGCAATGGCGACAATTCCGGTTCGTATTTACGGCCGACATCGCAAAAATGTATAGACAAATTCTAGTAGATTCACGCGATGTCAATTATCAAAGAATTTTGTGGCGTCCGCATCCCGCCGCCCCGATTGAAGCATATATAATGCTCACCGTAACGTATGGGACAGCATGCGCCCCGTTTTTGGCCCTTTGCTCCTTAAAAAAAGCCGCGAAGGACGAAGGCGCGAAATTTCCATTGGCCGTCTCGGTCATTCTTCGACGCACCTACGTAGACGATTGTGTCTTTGGTGCCGATGATGAACCTCTCGCGCGACAAACAAGAGATCAACTAATCGGCTTGTTGGGTAACGCGGGATTTAAACTTCGGAAATGGGCAAGCAACCGCGCCTCACTCCTGGCCGGCATAGACCCGACGGATCACGGGCTCGCACAGTCAAAACCTCTTTGCGCGGACGATCATGTCAAAGTTCTGGGGATTAAATGGAATCCCAGCGCGGATGCATTTCAGTTTGAAGTCACGATTTCTTCCGTTCCGGAGACAAAACGCGCGATTCTTTCAACCATTGCCAAAATCTTTGACCCCTTGGGATGGCTAACTCCGATGGTCATAACCGCCAAAATCCTGATGCAACAACTATGGTTGATAAAATGTAATTGGGATGACGTCGTTCCTGACGACTTTCTAATAAGATGGCGGACGTATCATTCGCAATTAAAGTTAGTGCGGGTGATCTCGATTCCAAGGTGGACCGAATACGGTTCGGACACGTTCACCGCCGAGATTCATGGATTCGCGGACGCGTCGACCTCCGCCTACGGCGCGGTCGTGTATTTGAGAATTATAAAAATTGACGGATCTATTCAAGTCACGCTACTAACTGCTAAATCAAAGGTGGCACCGCTCAAGCCAATGACTGTCCCGCGATTAGAACTGTTAGCAGCATTATTGCTGGCGCGACTGATCGCTTTCGTGCGATCAGCTCTCGAATTACCAAAAATCGCGTGCTACGGTTGGATAGATGCTAAAGTCGTGTTAGCCTGGATTACGCAATCTCCATCGCGATGGAAGGTCTTCGTGGCCAATCGAGTGCACGAAGTGCAACAACTCGTCCCGGATGCGATATGGCGTCACGTTCCCTCAGAACAAAATCCCGCGGATCTCAAGAGGCACTCCTCCCTCCAAAATGTTGGACTTGCCTCTCTGGTGGAATGGTCCAGTCTGGCTTCAAATGGCTCAAGATCAATGGCCACAGCCACAATTCCTCCATCCTTCCGTCTCACCTCCAGAAGAGCGAACCAGTGTGGTGAGCCACCTCCTTCCGTCTCTAGACGAGTGGGAGCTGAGCACTCGTTTCTCCTCGTGGACAAAGTTGCTCCGGGTGACCGCGTACGTACTCCGGTTCGTCCAACAAACACGAAAGCGCGAAGTCACAAGCTCCTTTCTTCTTCCGGAAGAAATTAATTCCGCGCGCGATTTTTGGCTAAAATTCATACAACAACGGCTCTTTCCGACAGAGTATTCTCAACTACAAAATGCTCTTCAAGTGAAAGGAAAGAGCAAATTGGCATCGCTGAATCCCTTTCTTGACGAAAAGGGACTAATTCGAGTCGGAGGACGTCGCCGACACTCGACACTCGCGGAGAAAACCAAGCATCCCGTCGTGCTTGCAGCACACCCGTTGGTTTCCCTGATAATACAATACACGCACCTCCGGGCGCTACACGCCGGGCCACAGTTGACGTTGTCTCTCCTCCGCGAGGAATTTTGGATATTGCGCGCACGCCAAACGATACGCGCGATCCTATATCGGTGCGTTAAATGTACTCGCGAAAAGGCCGCGATCGCCAACGAATTAATGGGAGAGCTTCCCGATTATCGAGTGCGTCCAGTCAGGCTGCGTTCGGAAACGTCACCCGGGTACACACGGGTATACTCCCTTCTCCTTCTAACTCGCTGAGATAGAAAGAGAAGGGAGTATACTCGTGTGCACTCGGGTGACGTTTCCGAACGCAGCCTTACTACTTGGATGGGTGACCGCCCGAATAAAAAAAATACGGCAATATATTTCGGAAATCTTTCAACACACTTTCAGAAAGGTTTCAAGTGTGAGAATCGCGGACATTTTGCTATTCCAGAGTTGTCTCAGAGATGTTGTAGAAACATTTTGAAATATTTATGACATGTTTCAACTCCATATCAGATAAAACATTTTTTAAATATCTCTGAAAGGTTCCTGTGCTGTATGGGTAATTGAAGGTTGACTATCACTTGAAGGTTAACCATCATCTAAAGAAAAACCCTTAAAGTTGGGTGTGATTTCGGACCACCAATTGAAGGTTAACCTTCAAATGATGGTTAACCTTCAATTGGCGGTCCGAAATCACACCCAACTTTAAGGGTTTTTCTTTGGTGTGTTTTTTAACGGTTAACACCAAAAGTTGAGTGTATTTTTCCATAAGGGTATTGTAGACACACCCAAACACATATATTGGGTGTACAACTTAGTTCGGTCCGTTTTCAAAAGATGGCTCTAGTTGCTATAAATGGTTGACGGCGACAGCTGATTTTTGCTGTATCGTGAAGTGTCAACATCTGTCAACCAAATATTGTTTACAAGCCTTTGAGTTTTGCACAACAAGTTTAATTTTTATTGCGTTGAAAATGTCGAGTTTCGTTCCAAATAAGCACCATTTGCGGGAAGTTTTGATTTTCTGTTTCAATTGGAAGAAAAGTGCAGCTGAAGCGCATCGAATGCTTGTGGACGTGTATGGTGAATCTGCACCATCGGATAAATCTTGCAGAGAATGGTTTCGACGATTTAAAAGTGGTGATTTTAGTGTTGAAGACAAAGAGCGTTCGTGTCAACCGAAAAAGTTTGAAGATGAAGAATTAAAAACATTACTCGATCAAGATTCGTGTCAAACGCAAGAAGAGCTCGCAAAAACATTGGAAGTTACTCAACAAGCTATTTCGAAACGACTCAAAGCCGCGGGATACATCCAAAAGCAAGGAAATTGTGTCCCATATGAATTGAAACCGAGAGATATCGAACGACGATTTTGCATGTCCGAAATGTTGCTTGAACGGTACAAGAAGAAGTCTTTTCTGCATCGAATCATTACCGGGGACGAAAAATGGATTCACTACGACAACCCGAAACGCAAAAAATCGTATGTAAAGCCCGGCCAACCGGGAACATCAACGCCGAAGCCGAATATCCATGGTGCCAAGGTAATGCTCTGTATTTGGTGGGATCAGAAGGGTGTGATCCACTATGAGCTGATAAAACCTGGTCAAACCATCACGGGAGACTTCTACAGGCAACAATTGATCCGTTTAAAGCGAGCTATAGCCGAAAAACGTCCAGAATATGTGACCAGACACGAATCCATAATCTTTCACCATAACAACGCTCGGCCTCATGTTGCTGTTCCGGTTAAAAACTATTTGGAAAATATCGGATGGAAAGTTCTGGCTCACCCGCCTTATAGCCCAGACCTTGCCCCTTCCGACTACCATTTGTTTCGATCGATGCAGAACGCTTTGACTGGAATACGCTTCACTTCAGAATAGGGTATCAAAAATTGGCTCGATTCATTCTTGGCTTCAAAAGATGAACGCTTCTTCCGCGACGGAATCCATAAATTGCCAGAAAAATGGGAAAAAGTAGTGGCTAGCGATGGACAGTACTTTGAATAAGGTATTAATTCATTTTATCGTTCAAATAAATGCGTTTTTCAAGCAAAAAACGGACCGAATTAAGTTGTACACCCAATAATTAAAATTTTTATTTAATTTTATAATATTACTATAAAATATAAATTTCGTACATATACATATACAGCAATAATAATCAATTTTATCATCATCATCATCATCAATATCATCAATATCATCAACAACGACAAAAACAACAACGTCATCATCATCATATCATCATCATCATATTTTTCTAAATCATTAAAGTAAAAAATTTACACATACCTGATAATTTAATAATTATTTCCAATTCTTTTCCAAAAGTCCCTTCCAGTACCTTCCAAGAATTTACACACGCTTAAGTCCTAATTGAGATTCTGCTTAAGTATTTATTTGACGAAGAACAAACTGAAAAGAACCATTAAGATACACAAATTTAAAATTTTAGAATAGGGGAGACCGGGGCAAACTCGACATTGGGGCAAACTTGACACTAGGCTTTTTGCCATTTATATCTATCGTAGAAACTTGCCTTTCCTACTGTAAATGCGTCTTTATGTGCCAGTATTATCAACGGAATTTGTTGACATTCTGAGTTATGGTGTAATTTTTAGCGCAACATAAGCGTTTTTGATGGTGAAAAGTAATTTTTCTGATCTCTCGAAAAGTTCTACTCTTTTATCAAGCTTTACTCTTGCGAATCTACCGGTAAGTGTTATATATGTGTGTTTATTTCAGCTATACGCCAAGAAAGGACTTGGTTTACAATTCCACTTAACTCACACATCCATCCACACACCAAACAACATTCTTCTTTACAAACAAGCCGCAATACATTATTTACATTATTATTATTTACAACCGTTATCTTTTTTGTAGTATTCCTCTCTCCTTTTCCATAATCTATTTAGCACCTTTCCTTTTTCCATTCTAAATTTGTCATCGCATATATTCTCTAATCGTTCTTCGTTATTCCTACCTAAATTCTCAAACCATATACTTGTGATGTTGCACTTGCTTATATAATGCTCTAAATTGTCCCTACCTGACTTGCAGAATCTACACTTCGTATCTTCTTCGTCAAGCCAGTATTTATTTGCGTCCTCGAAATTGCCGCACCTTAATTTTATCATCGCTCTAATCTCGTCTCCTGTTTTTACTTTATCCAAGTTCGCTTTTAATAAATAACTCGGTGTTTTGTTGCTCGCCTCTATCACTTTGTACCTTGTATTATACCTTGCCTCTACTATTTTACTGTTTATTATTTGCCCTTGAATATCCTGTTCCCTTATTCTTACTAAGCCTTCAGTATTTTTACCTTCATAATTTAATTCTTTTATTACTTCAGAGCTCCAACCATTGTTATTATAAAACCTTTCTCGTTCCAAATTATATAAATCCTTTTTTTTTTATCCCTTGTGTCCTTTTCATCCCAACATGCCTTTACTAAACTTCCATCTTTTTTCCCTCTACTTCTTTTCTCGAACCTCATGGCTCTTATACCCCAACAGATTTTAAGTTTCTCTAATCCTAGTTCCCTTAATATTACATACCTCGGTGTGCAAAAATCTAGTCTAAATATCCATCTTACATAATCCAACATGACTTTCTCCAACTCCTTTTTTTCACTCCACCCCCATATCTCTGCTCCGTATTCCATCACACTTTTCACTAGGTACTTAAAAAGCGTCCATCTCCTACTAAAATCATCTTTACATAATCTTTCTCCTATACCCCAGACCATATTTGCAGCGATCCTTCCTTTTCTTTTCAGCTCTTTTATATGATCGATATAATTACCTTTCCTATTAAACGTGAAACCCAGATATTTAAACATTTCTACTTCCTCTATTATTTTTTCGCCCCATTTCCATGTCATTCTGCCTCTTTTACCTTTACTATTAAATACCAACACTTTAGTTTTTTCTGTATTTAATTCTAGTTTCCTTTCTTTTAAAAATCTTTTTAACATGCTCATCATATCTAGTAAAGCCTCTCTATTTTTCGCTACCAAAACCATATCATCCGCGTATGCTAATGACCACACTCTCACTCCTCCAAGCTCCACTCCTCCTATACCACGCTTTTCTAAAACTTTATTAATGTCCGCATTGTATAAATTGAACAGGGCGGGACTCATCACACAGCCTTGCCTTACACCTTTCTTCGTCTTGAAGCACCTTGTGAACCCATCCCTCGTTCGTATTGTCACCTCCGTCTCTTTGTAAATTTCTTTTATCCTGTTTATTAAACTGCGATCTACTCCTTTCTCTTCCATTATCTTCCATAAAATTCCTCTGTCAACGTTGTCGAACGCTGCCCTTAGATCCACAAATATTGCGAAAATCTTGTCTTTCCCAATTGCCATACCTTTCTCCTTTTCCCTTTGCACTATATGGTTCAAGATAAATATGTTATCCATCGTAGACCTCCCTTTCCTAAAGCCGGCTTGGCTGTCAGGTATCATCCCTTTCATCTCCATTATTTCCTCCAATCTGTTCCTTAGAATTTCCGCATATACCTTGTATGCAGTGCACAGCAGAGAGATCCCCCTATAGTTGTCTGTTCTCTCCTTATCCCCCCTTTTATATAGGGGGACAACTATACTTGTTTGCCATTCGGTCGGAATTTTACCTTCCTTCCAAATGAGCTTCAACAGATCAGTTAGAGCCCTTCTCACCGCTGCGCCACCATACAGCCATGCTTCCATTGGGATTCCATCGACACCTGCAGCTTTGCCTAACTTCATGTTCCTGACTGCCCTCACTATCTCCTCTTCTTGCAACTCCATTTCTATATCTTGAACCTGTTCCTCATTTCTTTCTTCTGTTCCCATGTCACGCACCTCCAACGCCTCATCCCTTCCCTCCATCTCGGACCCACCTAACAACTCCATGAAGTAACTTCTCCAGTTCTCTTTCGGAATATTATTCTCTTTCCATTCTTTCTTCTTTCTTCGACTGTTTATGTAATTCCAAATTTTCTTTTCATCCTTCAGTTTTCTTAATTCCTCTTCTTCCCTCTCTCTCTTCTCCATCCTTTTCTTCTCTAACCACCCCTTCAGGCCTTTCTTACCTTCCAGATAGTCTTCCTTACTTCCCTTTCCACTTCTCCACCTTCTGTACTGTCTTTTCACCTCCCTCTTCTTTCTGGTACAACTCCTATCCCACCAATCTTTGTGCCCTATTTTCCTTCTTTTCTTTATCTTGATTTCCTTATAAACTAAGGCTCCAAGGATCCAGTTTTTGATTTTCTCCCATTTCCTATCCACCGACTCTATTTCCTGGTCCTCGTTTACATTCCATGCCTCCGTCCTCTCCCTGTATAATTTCCTTGCCTCTTCGTTCCAACATATGATCTTCTTTGACATATTCTGTTCCTCTTCTTCCTCTTCTGTCCACCCCTCCATTTGTCTCGTATTCTCTTCTTCCTCCAGTAACAAGGTCAGAGGCAAATGATCCGAGTCCACCCTGTCCCCTATTCTAAATTCCAACACTCGCTCTTGCGCACTATCGTTTACAATTGCATAATCAATTACCGAGCACCCTCTCGCACCCACATACGTATATTCCCCATCCCAATCCCCCTCTGTACATCCATTCAAAAAATACCATCCTTTTTCATTTATCATGTCCACAAAACTTCTACCCCCATCTCCTATGACTTTATCTTTGCTCTCCTTTTCAAAGTCACACTCCTCGTCCCTACAACCTCCTAAGTTTCCTATTCTAATATTAAAATCGCCTCCTATAATAATATTCTCTCCTTCGCATCCTTCGCATTGCTCTGTTATTTTCGCCATTATCTCTTCAACATCTTTCTTTGCTCCTACATTATATACTGTAAAAATATTTAGACCTTTATCCTCTTTTACTATTCTCGTTCGCGCAATTCTTTCTGTAATCAATACACTTTCATAATTCTCCACTTCCACCACCCAGTCTTTTCTAATACCTATTAGTAAACCTCCCTTCGCCCTACCCTTCTTCCTTTCCCTTACCGCGTTAATGTTTTTCCAGTTGTGCGTTTCCGGCAGTCTACCCTTAATTCTATCCCATCCCTTTTCCTCTAACCATGTTTCACATAGCCCTATAAAATCGAAACCTACTATGTAATTCCAGAAATCTTTGTCCTGCCTCTCAATACCCGCAACATTCCAAAAAATTATCTTTCGCCTATTTTCATTCTTCTGTTGCTTCGCTTTTCCGACCTCCTTTCGTGTTGTTCGCCTGTTGTCCTCTTGAATGCCACTTGCTGGTACTCTTCTCCTAACTTGGCAGCCATCTAAAAATTTTCCTTTTCTATTAGCTTATTTTCTACCTCGCTCCATACGTACTTCCTACCTTGCACCTCTAGCTTCCTATAACCTATTTTCACCAATTTTCCTTCTGTTTTCTCTTTCCATGCCCTTTCTTTTATCCGTCTTTGCACTTCTCTGTCCTCAAAGGTCAGGTCGTGATCAATGAAAATTTTCTTACTTCCAAGCTTCTTCTTCTCCTTCATGATGTTGTCCTTCGATTCCCAGCAGTCCATTTCAACTATTACTATCTCTCTTCCTACCCTGCCTGTTGACCGCATCTTCTTTACTCCCGCTTTTGCACCAAACTCCCTCTCAAGAAACGTCTCCGCTGTGTCCATTAAGCTCTTGTTTTCCTCTTTATGTAATTCTCTGATCACTAGATTATTTTTCTTTTCCTTCCTTTCCTTCATATTTCTTTCTCTCTTCCTAACCATCTCCGCCACCTTTTCCACAATCGCCTCCATTTTGCCGCCGGTCGCCTCATCCGTTGTGTTTTCACTTCTTCGTTCGATCATCGATAGTCTCTCTTCTATCTTATCCATCCTTTCCGCTACCTTTTCTTCTTTTTTCCTCCAACCCTCTTCTAAGACGTTCATCCTCTCTCTCATCTCTCTCATCTCGTCCCTCATGTCCCTCATCTCGTCTCTAATCTCTCTCAAGATTGCTATTAGCGTACCGTCCTCTTCATCCTTCTTTGTTGCTGACGGAACTACCTCTTCTCTCTTCTCACCTACAACGCCGACTCCTTCCTTCGATTTGCCCATTCCTGGTGGCGTTCTCACAGTCTTGTTATCTCTCTTGAAAATTTCCTTCGCACGTTGTTCGTTTTCCTCTCTTTTCCTCTTAGCTTTCGCTAACTCGCATGCCGTGCTGTTATCACTCGTCATAAACTCCAGTATGCTGACCGAGCTCGATCTTTCTCTCATTCTTAACTCATCCTTTGTAAGTCTTCCTTTTCCTCTTTTTTCTTCTTTTGGTGTGGCAAAAATTTCTTTACTCGTTGCTGCTTTCTCGCTCTCGTCTGCTTCTCCCTCCATCCTGTATGTACGTCCCACGTTCACGCTCACCTTCTAGTCGATCTCCTTAACCGCTGCCTCTATGCCTAGACTGTTCCGTCTAGTGACGCTACCTACTCTATGCGTGACGCAAATCTCGCTCCCTTTTGGAACGCACCGCGTTATTTTCCCGCCTTCTCTCACCTAACCTCTCCCTCTCTCTACAACATTTAGCGCTCTTTTCCTTCACTAATTAATATTTCCCTGCTACTTCTATTATCCTATCCTAAATTTAAGATCTTCTTCCTACCTTTCTACCGGTTTAACGCCTACCTCGACTCCTGTTTCCCTCTAAACTTTCGCCTAATTTATCCACAACTCTCACACGCATGCACAACACACTCGCTCCACTAACCAAGTCCGAATCTACCGGTAAGTGATTTTGATAGGAAATTCGATGGTTTATACGAATCCGATAATAGTTTTTGCATATTTTCAAAATTTTTATATTTTTGGAGTAACAAAAGTGAAAAACGACGTTCGGGGCAAAGTCGACACCACGCCGTTTTATCAGCTCCCAATAACAAACGATGCTTATCATGCAGCTATATAGCCCATGACAAATGTGTGTGCACGTCTAATCGCGAATTTATTTGCATAAATTGTTTTTCAGACATGAGTTTAGATTAAAATAATTGAATGTTTAACAATTTCTGTTCTCATTATTTCCAACGATTGTTTTACTTAATTCCGAATTTTTGTACTTTTTAAATACACGCTAAACAATGTATGTTTAGTTTCAGACAATAAAAAATAAGTTCCAGATCAAATTGTGTCGATCAGGCAAAGTGTCGAGTTTACCCCGGCATTTTTCAATTTGAAAATTTGTCTTCGCGTCACTTTTCCTTTCCTGGGGGCAAAACTAAGCGACGTACAGCAAAATTTCTTTAAGCAATTTTGTACCTGAAGGAACGCTCTTTAAATGTGTACCATTAAATTTGCTTGAAAATTTTAATTAATTGTTGAAAATTGCCTTTGAAAAAATTGTGTCGAGTTAGCCGCGGTCTCCCCTACATTTGAATCATAAAACGATAGAGAAATTAAAAAAGATATGTGAAGAATAATGTCACAAAGAGAAAGTAAAAAGTGGAAAAAACGAGAGAGAGAGAAAGAGAGAGAGAGAGAGAGAGAGAGAGAAAGTATCATAAAAATATTTTCTACAAAACACACTACACCTTTAATAAAATACATAAATTTGGAATACTACAATTTTTGTACGTGCAATGGCCTTTAGAGCTCAGATACAATGAGAAAAATAAGGAATAAGATAAAGGAATAAGGAATAAGGGAATGTCGCATCTCACTTCAGTACACGTACATTAAAGTGAGATGCCTTATTCCTTATTCCTTTATCTTATTCCCTATTTTTCTTATTGTGTCTGAGCTTTAAAGGCCATTGCACGTACAAAAATTTTAGTAGTAATCGCAAGGCCGTAAGCTCTTTCTCCTTTCCAAATTTAAATAATATGTATGAATCGAAAAAATTTCTTTACGTACGATTTCTAAATAAGTATTAAAATTGTCAGGATGGATTCTTCACAGTGTGGAATTAATTCCATTCTATGACTTACGCGATCTGTATATTTTTATAATATATTTTTCTAAATAAATCATTATAATTTACAAGAAAGATTTTTCGAACTTTGCGTAAAATATTGTACAGAAAAGATATCGATTGTGCTATTACGTAGTGTTGAGACGATTGCGATAGAAAGAGAAGATTTAAAATCGCATTACTCGAAATTATCTCAGATGGCAAAGGGTTGACAGTTTTTGCCGCACCTTTGCCTAATTCGACTATCGAAGATCGGCCCGTATTTTTAGTATATTCCATTGTCATTAATATGTTTCTGGTTTTGAAAACCATGTATTATTATCACCTTGATTTCTTCATAATACGGCATGAATAGTCTTGGTCGCACAAAAAATCCATTTTTCTTTCCGCCTCTTATCCAAGCATTCACCCTCAAATTATCTCTTTCGTCTCCTATCATGTGACTTGGTGGGGTTGAAACCAGTCCTCTCCTAATAGCCTAAATTATCAATATAAAAAAATATATATTAACGAGAAATATATTTACTTTTAAATAATTTAAAAATGTTTTGTGAGAAATATACCTGTGCTAATGCTTCGCTATTCGGCGGCAATATATGATCTATTCTGACAAGCGGCAAAAGTTCACTTAGTATTTCCCGCAATTCGATGTCGCTGAGATCTCTTTTCTTAATACCCTTTCTCGTCACCGAGTGCACAGTATGGCTAAGCAAATTAGGTTCCCGATCCTCCATTCGACGTACTAATTCGTGTTCGCCCCACTTGAGCACTGCCTGCAGTACTTCAAGTTCGCTCGCTTGTAAAAAATGGCTCTGTAAAACATTCGCTAAGTGGGCGTGATCTAACTAATGAAGAATCGAGGACGAAGCAATTGGCTGAAATTCCTCCCTTAAGTAATGTAACGCTTGTCTGTGCACCCATGCTGATCCATGAGGTTCATTGTCCCACCTGCACGTAATGTACTTTTTTTTAGTAACAATCTAATTTCTAATGGTTGTAAAAGATCTATTAGTAATCAGATTTACTTGAAAACAGTCGGTAGTGATTCCAAGGTGAGATACTCTAAAATAAGATCCTCGCAGCCTTGCGATAATATATCAAGCTCGAGAAACCGTCCAATCTGATACAATTCCATCGCTTCCTCTAATGGGCTTGGTTGCATTCGGCCCGTATGTGTCAGAGCTTGAACCTGTAAATTTAAACAAAAGTATTAACGTATAAAATTAATATATCACGTAATGTACGGAATATTTCTATGTTAAGATTTTCTTACCTCTCCCAAACTACCAGCACTATTTCCACAACCGCTTTCTCTCAGTATTAATGACAATTCAACGGTATCTAGATACACAGCATGTAGCAATACTCTGGCATATCGTTTAGGTATCACGCTTTCGTCCAACACTATTCTAGTAGGTATGTGAAGCGCCCTTTCTGTATAATCCTCGCCCGATCTAGTCCGCCTTTGTATTAAATTTCTGAAGAAAGGAGATCTTGCGGAAAGTATCGCTTTGTGACATGGCAGCTCTAATTTGGGGCGAAATCCGTACTCCGAACTTCCACTATCCGGTCTTTGATAATCACTGTCCGATGTGAATACGAGAGCGGCGTCCGCATAATCACCGGTATCCAGCAAATATCTGAGATCATGCTCCAGTGGATTTGGAGTTCCGAACTCTTCTCCGAGTCGCTGGAGTAGGTTCGCTTCCAAAGTCGCATCGTGCGGACAAATATCACCGGTGTAAAGATATCGTAATAACGCTGAGAACATCTGCACCTCGAGATGCGGAGTCCGTAGCTCCAAACATATTCTAGCACCATATCCTGCAATTTTTTATGAAATATACATATAATGCGTGAACAATATAACAGCATCTCGTTTAATATTAATTTTCAAATTATAAAAGGAAAATTGCCATGAAAATTTTTTATTGCTTTATAAAGAGAATGTAAACTATCGTTAAAATATATACCAGGACAACCAGCCAACAAATCCCTAAAGTATGGGCATCTGGCGGAAAGCACGGCTCTATGAACGGGAAAACACGCTCCTCTATATACAAGATCCACATCGGAGCAATGTTTGTAATCATATAACATCGACAGATCTTGCTTAAAAATAGCAGCTGGCGGTCTGGCTAATTCGGCTTGAACATGAAGATCTTTCAACGCAGCTAACGCCTCATACTCTTCAAGCAAAGCGGTCGCTTCTAAGTGACTCCATGTGGACACCAGGTTTCTAATAATTCTACCATGATCACACGCTTTAGAGGAGCGGCGTCTCCTAATAAATTTCTTGCGCAGCGTTGCAAATCCTGTCATCTTCTTCTTTTTCTCTCTATACATGAATAAACAACTATAGAAAGTTTGATGTGCGATCAAATCTATAACTCTCATCTATCAATCATTATCTACTTATATATTATAAAATATGATACAGCATATTACTTTTACTGTTTAAACTCATTATTTCTCTGCATTTCTTATTTGAGATAATACTCTTAAAGATAGTCATTGTTCAAAGCTTTACGCGCTTCGTAAAACACGAACTAAATATTTCTTTTATTATTTAAAAACTTAAGCGCTAAGCAAAATGACATTACGAATATTGCAAATTGTATAAAACGTTGATAATATGTACCTAACTGCAATGCCATGTTGTTCCGGACTACTTGACGCCGAGAGTCTGGCTGCTTGGACCGAATCTCCACCTACACTGGTGATGCTTGATGATGCAGAAGCATCCATTCTATGTGTCATGTGAGAGGCATCTCCAAGTCTTCTCATGAACCAGGAGTCCCTTTTATCAGTATTATTTATACCCCTTATAAGTCTGCGTTGTAACACACACGGTGTGTCAAAATACGAAGTACATTCATTGCTCACCCAGACGACAGCCTAAAACAAATAAGTGGAGCATATATTAGCGATAAACATTTATAGGCAATTTAATGTAACAATATATAAGATTTTAGAGCAAAATTATTAGTTTGGAGACAAATGCAAAGATAAATAATCTATGCGTGACATATTAATTTCAATGTCTTATTTATAGCTTCTCACATATCTCTCATAACTGTCTATGTTATAGTGATGTTAAGTTGAGAAAGTTGTTAGCACTGGGGAGCGCGCCAGTGCAATAACGGACACGATCGAGTTAGCTGGCTGTAACAAGTCTATAAATAAATAGCTTTTTACCTAACTATTCATATTCCTTACCGAATATAACAGTCTACATATAATTACCTTCTTCTCTAATGAGCTATAATTAAACAGCTATCTAGTCATGAAATTGGATACAGATATAGTGTTACAGTCACTAAATATTTATCCCCATTTCAAAACCATGTTTGGATTTGCCTACCCAAATGTTTTACTTAAGATTACAAACGTGAGACCCATGTTTATGCAAGCAGGACATTTTAGTTCAAGCAAATTGTAGCTGCATTAGAAAACACGTCAAGTACTGACGTTAAACGAATTTAATTTGCCGATCTTGCTCCGACTCCAATTTAAATGTACAAATGGTGCTTGCGTGGTTGCACATTGCTTCCTCATAGTATTTTATATATTTTTAAGTATGCAAATTATAAATTTGCACGTTGCTAAATCAACATTTTATTCAGCTCATAAAGCTTCCTCTATGAGAAAGACAAATCAATATCTATTAATAATTATGCATATAAAAAGGCTTCCACAAAAGAGGAAGCTTTTGAGCAAAATAAAATGTTGATTTAGCAACGTACATAACTTGCATACTTAAAAACTATGAGAAAGCAATGTGCAAGTGGAAACTTGCAAACTTTTTTTAACTGTTTACTTATTTATTGCAACGTCGACAGACGATTACTTACCCTTTAAGAGTTTGTGATTTGTCGAATATAATTAGAGTGATTTCAGACTCTTTCTTCTCTTCTTCTTCTTTGCTTTTTTTGCTCCAAGAAATTGGGAACGATGCCAGTCTTAACCAGTCTTTGGCCAACTTTGATCGTTATGGGCACACCACCAAAGTAACATTTGTACCAGCAATCATCGATATACAATTCTCGAATAAATGTTCCCAGTTTGAAGAGATGCCTGCAACAAATAAACCAAAAAAATATAACAATGCTTCAATATAAATTTCAGTATCAATTTTCAATGTCAATAATAATATAAGTATAGCGAGCAACCGCAACAAGTTATGTTTACTTACCTCAGATATTTGTCCACTCCAAGTGGGTTTGCCATTGCCCCGTTAGCCATTTATAAGAAATGTTGCCCGCTCAGCACGTGGCTCACAACGCACGGACGTGGGGTTGGATTTTGCTGAGCATATTTGATATTTTCTATATGTAAAATTTAAAAGAAATAGATATACAAAATGATATCACAAAGGGATAGAGAAAGTGTAAAGTAGGAGGAGAAGAAGGATTAAAAAAAAACGAAAAAATACTTACCATGGAAAAAGAAAAATAGGAAGGATCATGTGAAGAAGCACGGAAGTGATGGATTCTAAGATTCATGAACGTTAACTTCTCAATAATTGTTATTTCTTGTTTCTTGGGTAGATTTAAATAGAAGAATTAAGCGAAATATACTTATATCCATAAATTATCGTTTTAAATATTAATTCCTTACTTTAGTTCAAAAAGAACAAGCACAAATAGCGAAAAGAGTAAAAAAATAGCCATTAGAAATCCTAAAAGGTAAAGAAAAACTTGCAAATTAACTTTATAAAAGTGTGCAAAATGTATTATTTTATATTATCTTATTTTATATTATATGTTATAGTTTTTGTATAGAGGTTGACAAAATATAATACCTACAAGCTAATTAAACATTGTTTATTACTGCTGAAATTATACGCAGGCCAATTTAACTCCTTTTCGAATGTGACGTCTTGAAGTGCCGGAAATTGGGCCCGTTGGTGCTATAAAGTGCGGCATGAGCACTTCGATAGTGCCAAAAACGCCGGCAGTAACGAGCATTATGAAAATAATTATTTATTTATTAGAACTGAATGATTTAACTAAAAATATAGGTGAATCTTACTCAGAAAGCTTTAATGCACGTGTTAAAATAGTTCGTTTGGGGTTTAACAATATATCGCGTTCGTAAATAATAGAAAATCAAGGCCGCTGCTATAAAGGTGCCATTAACTGGGCCGTTTACCTTAGTAAATTTGTTCACTTTTGTAATTTTCACCTCGTCTCAAAATACAGAATCGACCTCCAGGTGATAGAAAGAGAAGGAGAGAAAGCAACGGAGGAGTAGAACGAGGAAGGAGAGACGGCCGAGCGTGCGTGAGCTGGACAGATCGGCCGCCGCACGGCAAGAAGAAGGAGAGAGAAGGCCGGGGGGGGGGGGAACGGAGAAAGAGGAATACGGAGAGTGAAAAGGGATGATCGAAGAGGGGCGAGAAGAGAGCGAGAGAGTAGAGAGTGAAGATCGGTGAAAGGATAGAGGAGGGAATGGACCGAGTGGAAGGCGAAGAGAAGAGAGCAGAGGGAGAGAGTGGAGAGAGGTGAAGACAGTGGATACGAAGAAGAGATAAGAAAGAATCGGAAGAAAGGGAGAGAAGAAGTAGGTGAAGGCGAAGGGAGAATAATAGAGGAGGAGAAAGGTGAAGAGAGACGGAAGAACGGACTGAAAGCAGAATCAGAGATCGGAGAGCAGAGAGACGAGACAAGAAGTGTGACGGGGTGACGCAGGAGCGGGGAAGAGAGACAGAGAGGTAGCAGGAAGAGAGAAAGGGTGTGAAGGGCGAAGGAAGAGAAAGGAAGGAAAAAAGGGAAACGTTAGGGAGAGAGCGGAGGAGGAAACGATGGAGGAGAGGAAGACGAGGTGGAGGATTGTGGAGAAGGCGAAGGAGGAGAGGGCGAAAGGAAGAAAAGTCAGGGTAACGAATAGGAGAGTATGGATAGAGGACAGAGAGTGGAGGTGGAGTGAGGAGCGGGAGGAATGGGAGAAAAAGCAGGCTAAGAAGGAGGAGAAGGGAAGGGTGTGGAGAGGGAGAGGGGAAAGGATAAGGGGCGAGGGAGGGAGGGAGGGAACAAGAATGTAAGAGGCCGCATGGCCAGGCCGGGGTAGGAAAGATGCTAAAAGTTTGTAACATAACTCGTGCTTCCTATAGATGTAGAATACGCGAGAATTTTTTAGCTGCCTGAATGTAATATAATAACACTATAATATAATGCAATAATAGTAATCATTATTTATATTTGCTCAAATATGTAATATAAAGATACAAGAGAGAGAGAGAGAGGAGAGAGAGAGAGAGAGAGAGAGAGAGAGAGAGAGAGAGAGAGAGAGAGAGAGAGAGAGAGAGAGAGAGAGAGAGAGAGAGAGAGAGAGAGAGAGAGAGAGAGAGAGAGAGAGAGAGAGAGAGAGAGAGAGAGAGAGAGAGAGAGAGAGAGAGAGAGAGAGAGAGAGAGAGAGAGAGAGAGAGAGAGAGAGAGAGAGAGAGAGAGAGAGAGAGAGAGAGAGAGAGAGAGGACACGTATAACTGTGTCTTGATATTTACTGTTTGTACTAAAAATCTATAGTTACTGTTACGTATACTTTAGATTTTCAGTACAAGCAATGAATATTGAAACGCAACTTATATAAAGCAATTAAACTTTTTATTACTCACTTACCTATTAAACAAAGCTTTTCATGAGGCATTTAAAACATTTTAATTTTCTAAGAGAAGAACAATGTCTTTTTTATTTCCTTCTTTCTCTCTCCGTTTCTAAAATTGCTTGATGTAACTCTGTAAAAATAAAAAGTTTAATTACTTCATATAGGCTGCGTTTCAATATTCATTACTCATAGTAAAAATCTAAAGTTTACATAACGGTAGCTAGATTTTAAGTGTGAATAGTTAATATCAAAACACAGTTATCCTTGTAATCTTATATTTCACATATAAACAGATATAAGTAATAAACGAAACAATTTAACTTTATATTCCCTGCTTACCTATATATTAAATGAAGTTTCCTAAGAGTCACTGAAGGCATTTCAATCTTCTAAGGAAGCACGAAGTTTTCTATTCCCTTCTTTCTCTCTCTCTCTGTTTCCAAAATTACTCGATGTAACTGTATAATAAAAAATTTAATTGCTTTATATAAACTACAATAATTATCTTTTTTGCAAAGTAACAATATGTTTTCTTTCCACCAATTTTGATTCATCTTATTATTATTCTGTACATAAAAGTGTTGAGGTACAGTTACCAAAAAATGAATAGTTTACGAGATATTTTATATTTTATGTCGAAAAGTACCAGAATAAAATATAAAATATTTCGTGAACTATTTTTTGATAACTCTACCAATACCTTTATATGTAGAATAATTAGAAGAATCATATTATATAAAAAAATCATAAAATTCTGTTTTAAAAAATAACGATGAACCTTTATATGACGATTTTTTGAAAATTTGATTTCCTTGATATCCTACAACTTTTGTCTAAAACGTTTTTCCATATCTTCCATATTTTTTTAGATTTCCCTGGAGTATTTAAAATAGCACATCCTGTATATACATTGGTACGTTATTGTATTATAATATTATATCATATGATAAAATTGGTAATTTTATTAATTTTAATAATAGTATGTAATATAATAACATATTATATGTATATATCAGCATAGATACGTAATATACATACATATATACATAATAAACTTACCACAAACAAAATAATCTATATGTGATCTTTCCATTTCTTAGTAATTATGTAGTAGGTATAACACGACACCCTCTTCGATTCCTTTGATATTTTCTTCTTCTTTATTTCTTTTTCATTAATCACATGTTGAAAACTTCTTCACGATAACCACGATAACCTAAAAAATATTTGATCGGGCTGTCAAAAAATTTATCTGATTAATTAAAATTATTGTTTGAATTAATAAATTAAGCAACACATTTTTATTACATGTTTTTTAATTGTATAATACATATGTACACATCCATATAGATACACACATACTTAATTATATACATATATATATATGTATTATACAATTAATAATATATATATTATGCAATAAATAATATGAATTATATATATTTATATATATTATATGTATTTATTTATATAATATTTATTATTTGTAAATAATATGTATTATTTATATATAATATAATAAACACTAACCTTGCGCGACACGACACACACGAGCTGTCACTAACATTTATTACGCGACACTGCCGCGATCTCGCGATCGCCGGCTTCGACCGGCCAATTACACGCGCGGTAAAGCGTCAACACTACGGCGCGAGATATTCGACTCGGAACTGCTCGGTCTTTTGACTTCATCATCGCTTTCTCCTACCCTACGGTTCAGCTGAAGTGAGGTCAAAGACCGAGAAGTGGGCGTAGTTTTCAGCTGAAGACTGTAGGATAGGAGAAAACTTCATCTTCGTACGATCATTTGTTACACTGAACAAGTTACACTGAAGCCCGACTACCTGCTCGCCCCATGCTATCCGACAGCATGGGGCTTTCTTGTGTACTATTCGTTCTAAAAATATCGCACCGGTACTGAATGACACCTAAATGTATGCAGAATGACTTTCAATACTTGAAAAAATTTTAAAAATTTGTTAAGTACATTATTTTTAACTTTGCAAATGCTCCAAAATTTCACTTTTCTGCAAATTCAAAATCACAAGCATTTTCAATTGTCCGTTTCATAATACTACTTATTACAAATCGAATATCAAAGTATCAGTTTTGTAGGAAATTTTATCAGCTTTAATTTTGATCGGATGAAATTTCTTCGTAAAATCAATAGAAAAGAAGATACATGCAAAAAACTAAATACAAATGCCACTTTTGCATAATTTCTTCAAAAAACACCACTTTTCGAGGGTTCTTTTTTTAAAGAAATCATACCTTTCGATGAACTTACAGTGCTGCATTACTTTCACACACATATAAACTACTAAAAATAGGTGAAATCCAATTTTTAAAAAATTATTATGTATATATTTTTTAAATATATTATTAATTTCGTATGAAATTGTATTTTTCATGAAATTTTTAAACAGCTGTAACTTGTTAACAAATGATCGTACGAAGATGAACCAAACGCCGTTTTAAAGATAATTTAATTCTCTTCAAAAAATGTAGACAGACATTTTGACCTACAGCTAACCGAAAGTGACTTTTTTTGACAAAATCCACAAAAAATGACAATTTTTCATGTTTATTAGCATTATCACCTACGCATATATCCAAAATGAGTTTGCATATACATCAAAATTTTCGAAATTTAATTATCTTTCACTTTCATCGGATGTAATATTTGCGTTAAACTTACAGATGTTGAGTTACAAGCGATTTTACCACTAAAAATCATACTCGAGGATCGATAATAAATGTTTTCAAAAATTCATATCTCTGTCAATATTGATCGTATCGAAAAAAAAAAATGGAAATTGTTCGCAATTAAATTGTCTACAACTTCTATTTGAACTATTTTTTTATTCGAGTCGCCATTTTCTAACTATCGATAAAAAATATGCGACGCGCTCATGTGTTTTCCATGTGTCATGAAATACCTATTATTTAAAAAAAATCTAGATCGACTGCAATTGGTCGTACAAAATTTTTCTCTGGACCTTTTTTGTGTGAAATTTAATTCTCTACAACTTTCACGTCTTCACTTTTTCCCCTAATTGCGATACTTTTTGAGTTATTGGCAAAAAACCAATTTTTGGGACCTTTTTTGCACCCCCATTTTTGGCTACGACAATGGTACGGGGGTGGGCTTTTAGTATTTTTATTACAACTCCAAAACCAACCTAACCCCTTGTGTCGGAGAAGGGGCGAGAAGGGGCGGGAGGGAGCTAGATTGTAAGAGGCCGACATGGCCAGGTCGGGATAAGAAAGATCGAGGGTTAGAATAGTATAATAATAATAGTGCAATATATTTGCTATAAAAATTAATTTGTTTACTATGTTGGTTCTGCTTTTATGACTTTTTTTGTCATTAAGATAAGATTGCTGTGTCAGACTGTGTCAGATAAGTTTCACAAAACTTTTTTATAACCTGTGTTCTTACATCTGTTCTGTTTAAAAATGATGATACTATGTGTTATATTTTATTTACAGTTATACTTCAATATGATTATTTGGATCAGGAGGAAGTTCTATTTTTGAAAATACTGATGTAAAGCATGGATTTGTATTGCGACATTGCGTTTGAAGTATGAAGTATTTGTATGAAGCTGAAGTACATGACCAATACAATTAATATATAAATAAGATAAAATTAATAAAAATTATTTATTAATAAAAAAAGTAATTCCTTCAAAAAATTTTTAAATAATTAATAAATATTTGATAATCTTTTGTTTTATTGATATTATATATATTAATATAATTAATATATAAATATAATCAACAAATATTGAAATTAATTAAACAATTTTTTATATGTATTAAATTTTTATTAAGATATATTTTAATAATGCCACGACGTAAAATAGAACGTTCTTTTGAAGAGGAAGAAGAATTTCAACAACAACGTCGTAAAAGAAAAGCGGATAATCAACGTCATCGTAATGAAGCTAGAAAAACTTTAATTAATCCAAGATCTCATAATGTTTCATATGTTCCTGGTACAATAAATGGTAATCGTGTAATAAATCTAAGCGATGAAATAAGTGGAGAAAATTCCGTGAATGTTACAGCAGTATGCCACCAATATGCCGAATATCAGTCCTATTATCGATCACGTAAGAGAAAACAACCACGTTTAAATATTAATAATACAATGTCTATAAACAATATAACAGAATATTATATTGGTTCCATGGATGTGCTTTGTATCCATTGCAATGCAAAACATTTTGCAGCTGAAAAAATATCTAATAAAGGAGATTTATTTCATGATTGTTGTAATCATGGTGCGGTATATTTGGAACCTTTACCTCAACTTCCACAATTCCTTCGTAGTTTATTCGATGGTAGTCATGCAAAATCTAATAAATTTTTTAAATATATTCGTAGTTACAAGAGTTCATTTTCATTTGCGTCATTTAATGATAATTTAGTTAATTTTCAAAATAGACGATCAGGTGCGTATTGTTTCAAAATACAAGGACAAATTTATTATCAAATAAATACAGCATTATATGCTGCTCAAAGTGAAAATCCGACTTATGGTCAACTTTTTATTATAGATTCTAATGAAGCAATAAATTATCGTTTTAATGAAAATTTAGATTTAGATTTTGAAATCATACAAAATCTTGAACATATAATGCGGGAATTAAATATATTTGCTCAATCTTATCAAATGATGGGTGAAGAATTGAAAAATCAACGACAATTAGAAATAGAATCTGGAGAATTGTTGCCAGAATGACAATTATTATTCACATTAAGACCAGGTATGGATCGACGCCGATATAATGCTCAAAGAACTAATGAAGTTGCTGCTGTTTTTCGTACAACTGCTGATGGAGAAATTCCAAAATCATACGTAACAATACGTAATAGAAATGACAAAACTTTACAAAACGTTAGTACCATGGATCCAAATGCTGAACCATGGATATATCCATTATTTTATCCATATGTTACTCAAGGATGGCATTGTAATTTAACCAAATTAAACAGTAATAAACGAGTAACGAGAGGTCAGTATATTAAATATCGCATGGCTATTTGTGACGAATTTAACGTCTTTTTATTAGGGCGTCGTCTATTTCAACAGTGGCTTGTAGACAGTTATGTAAAAATTGAAAAGGACAGAATAAATTATTGTAGAGATCATCAAAAAGAATTACGTACTGAAACATATCAAGGTTTAAGAGATTATTTACAAAGTACGGCGAATAATTTAAATGCACGTATTGGAAAGATGATTATACTTCCATCCACATTTTTTCAAGATTCAATGGCAATAGTTAGTAAATTTGGTAAACCAGATCTTTTTATTACAATGACTTGCAATCCAAAATGGCGTGAAATTGAAGAAAATCTTTTGCCTGGTCACGAAGCTTCTGATAGACCTGACATTTGTGCACGTGTTTTTAATCTTAAAAAGGATTATTTAATTGATTTGATTGTTAAGCAAAAATTTTTTGGAGAAGTAGCAGCCTTTGTATATATTATTGAATTTCAAAAACGCGGTTTGCCACATGTCCACATATTAGTTACTTTAAAATACCATTTCAAAATAACAACACCACAGATCGTTGATAAATATATCTCTGCTGATCGAAATTCCTGATCCTGGTGAAAATCGTGCTATACACGACATATTTATGAAGCATATGATTCATGGACCTTGTGGTGATTGGTGTTTGGTAGATGGAAAATGTTCGAAACATTATCCTAAACCGTATCATGAAGAGACCAGAATGGATGAAAATGCTTATCCTTATTATCGTCGACGAAATAATGGCAAAAGTTTTGAACGTCCTGGAGGATATGTTGTTGATAATCGTTATGTAGTTCCATATTGCCCTATTTTATCGATTATTTTTAATTGTCATATTAATGTTGAGATAGTTTCAAGTATCAAATCGGTTAAATATTTATATAAGTATATTTACAAGGGACATGATGTTGCTGCTATAACAGTTGAGCCGATAACAGAAAATGTAATTACTGATCATGATGAGATACGTAATTTTATAGAGGCTCGTTATGTTGGACCTGTAGAAGCCAGTTGGCGTATACTTGAGAAAAAGCTACAAGATAAAAGTCATTCTATAATGCGTTTGCCAGTTCATCTTCCTAATGAACAAAATGTAACATAATTGAAAACGAAGCAATTGAAGAAGCAATGACTTCTGCTTTAAATCAAGTTACGATGTTAATTGATTATTTCTCGTTAAATTCTCGTGACGAAGAAGCAAGACAATATTTATATGTAGAAATTCCACGCTATTATACGTTTAAGAAAGAGAAAATTAATGGAAGAAATGTATCACGTTGGATTAAACGCAAAAGTCATTATAATTGTATAGGACGAATGTATTCCGTTAGTCCAACACAAACTGAATTATATCATTTACGACTATTATTACTTACTGTAAAGGGAGCTACGAGTTTCGATAATTTAGGAACTGTAAATGGAGAAGTTTGTCGATCATTTTCAGCGGCATGTTTAGCTTTAGGTTTGATTGAAGATGATGATGAATGGAAACGAGCTATGAATGAAGCTGTTGGATGGATGATGCCAAGACAACTTCGTAGATTATTTTGTACGTATATTATTGCATTGTCAACCGTTGCATCCCGAGGAACTCTGGGAAAGTTTCAAAGTAGCAATGTCAGAAGATTATATTCGACACTTTGAAATGTTACAAGGACAAACGAAAGCATATGCGCAAATCAATGCTATGCTGTGTACTGAAGGCAAAAGTCTTACTGATTTTCCACTAATGGAACAATTGCAACAAAATGACGAAGAGGATGATTTTATGACACTTGAACAAGCTATGGAAATTGGTTCCAGACAATATAATCAATTAAATAAAAAGCAAAAAGAAATAGTTGATTTAATATTAAACAGATTAGATAATAATAATCATAATAACAATTGTTTTTATATTGATGGTTCAGGTGGATTAGGTAAAACGTTTGTATATACAACTATTTATTACTTAGCAAAAACTCAAAATAAACATGTATTTATATACGATGGCTTTTACGGGCATTGCAGCGACGTTACTGCCTGCGGGAAAAACGATTCATAAGACTTTTGGTTTGCCGGTTCCATTATTTGCTGATTCATCATCCAGCATTAAAATCCAATCAAAAGAAGCTCAATATTTAAAAGAAACAGATATTTTTATTTGGGATGAAGCGCCAATGGCACCACGATATGCTTTAGAGATTATGGATCGAACGTTGCGTGACATTATGAATAACGACTTACTTTTTGGAGGAAAAATTATTGTACTAGGTGGTGATTTCAGGCAACTTCTTCCTATTAAGATACATGGTACCCGATGTGAAATCATAAATCTTTCTATTAAGTTTAGTTTTACTTGGAAACATTTTATAAGTTTTTCTTTAACGGAAAACATGCGAGTTCTTCCAGAGGAAACTAAATTTGCAAAATTTTTATTGGATATGGGAGATGGCATATTAAATGATGCTAATGATAATATGCAACTTCCAGATTGTTGTATTACACCCAATAATGACGATATTGTAGAAGATATATATGGTGATCTAATACGAAATAAAGAATTTAATAATATGGCCAAGTGTGCAATACTTTCTGCAAGAAATGCTGATGTAGATGAAATTAATAAACGAGTTGTCGAATTATTAGATATATCTGAAGAACGAATTTATACAAGTACAGATAGTACTGAAAATTGCGGTGATAACGGTGAAATTGGTGAAGTTTTATTACCAGAATATTTAAATACTTTGTCTCCGTCATCTCTTCTTCCTTATGAGTTGCGTTTAAAACCGAATTGTGTCATTATGCTGATTAGAAATCTTAGTATCAATGAAGGTCTTTGTAACGGTACTAGATTAATGATTATAGAACTTGCGGATCACTTATTAAAATGCAAAATCTTAACGGGTGATAAAGTAGGAGATATTGTTTTCTTAAATCGTATAACGTTGTATTGTGAAAATGTATATCCTTTTACTTTTAAAAGAAGACAGTTTCCGATAAAATTAACTTTTGCTATGACAATTAATAAGTCACAGGGTCAGACATTTGACAGAGTAGGAATAAATCTTCGCAGAAACGTTTTTAATCATGGACAACTTTATGTTGCCTTTTCACGAGTTAGATCTTGGGAGGCATTAAAAGTTTATCTTGGCAGTCAGCGAAATAATAAACAAGTTAAAAACTATGTATATAAAGAAATATACGTATGATTTTCTCTCCCTTTAAGTTTTTATATATAGTTTCTAATAAAAAAATTAAAAGTAAAGTCAAAAGCTTATCTAGATAAGCAACAAGATACCAAAGACGTTAAAAATTATATATAAAGAAATATACACTCCATCAAATAATTAAGGGATAAAAACAATTGTTTAAAAAATAAGCAAATTTTAACAAGCTGTAACTGTGTTTTAAAAAAAATGGCATTCAAAGTCTAAAAAATAATTCTTAAGCTTGAAATCTTTACTTTCAAATAGATTCATTCTTAAAAAATATTTTAATTGTATAATTTTAAATCACCCTATACATAATTGACATTTTATAGATTATGTTTTCGAGTAATTGTTTAATTACGTGCGATCAATACATTTGATTACAACTTCAAGTGATTATTGTCGGCTACACGTTGCTATGTATTTAACAAATCTATATAATTAAATAACAGTCTATAATCGCGCAAGGAAACGAAGAGGACGTTTGCACATTGAGATCTTGCTGAGAGATAATTAATATAAAGGTATAAGATACTTATTTCGTTTCTTTTAATTATATGACATTATGCAATTATAATAAATATGGGAGTATTATATATGTCCTTTTTGTATTTATTGTATACACTATACATTATTCTTAATACTCTTATATAAAAAACACTAAATATCTGAAAGTTAATGTAAAATCTGATTTTTTAGATATCTTTGTATTTTTTCTAACGTTAAAGTGATTTATTCAATAAATTAAATTTTTCTCTAATAATTGTAGAATCGCTTTGATTCTTATGAAAATATTATTGAATTAAGTTTAAATTTGTCTACAGCATGCAGTGTGTATACGTATGTGTGTAGAGTATATTTCACTTTTTATGATTAGTTTCAAGTTGTGTTAATTAATTATTTAATTTTATCGTAAATCGGATTTGCCTTTCTAGGAATGGTAAATTATATATAGATGTTTATTATTTTACATTATTTGCATGTTTTACAAAATTATATGTAACGTCGTAAAATATCTTATTTAATGTATATTATTTATAATCACTATAATATTTTAAATAGATTCATTCTTTAAAACATTTTAATTATATGATTTTAAATTACCCTGTACATAATTGGCATTTTATAAATTATATTTTTGAGTAATTGTTTAATTACGTGTACTGCAACTCAATATATTTTATGTTAAATGTCGTTTTATATATTTCATATATATATATTTTATCATGTCATTTAAAAATTATTAATAAGTATCTAATAATAGTCATTTAAGTAAAAATAATCATTTTTTAAATAATTACATATTAAACGCAGTTTTTATTAATGGAGTGATTTGAAATGTTATACAGCAACACATAAAGCATATTTGTAACAAAAAAGTATATAAAAATGGAAAAGATAAATAATTTAAAAGAGTCGCATGAAGAAGACGATTATTTCAGTAATGAGTCCGAAGATTTAAATGCCATGGATATGTTAACTTCTAACGAAATGCTGGATAATGTTCAAATGTACGATTCAACTGTGTAAGTTTACTCCTAAATTTTTATTATTTATAAAAACTTAAAATACAAATATTTATGTTTACTTTTCTATGGACTTCAAGTTATAGTTTTGTCTTTACAATTTTTAATATCCTGTGGTCTGTAACAATTTTTTATGTTGCATCTAAAAAACAATTCATATCCATTAACTGTTTAAATATTTTAAATAACTTTATTATTCTTACAGTGAGGTAGTAGGTTACGTTGATGGCATAGACGCTCCGCGTTATGTAGGTGATAAATCTCAATACAAAGTTTTTAAATTCTATTTAAACAATGGTAGCGGAAAACGCGTGCAAATCGTGGCGTGGAACGACGATGTTGATGTTGTAGAACAATATATAGTCCAGTCACTATGTACAAAAAAACGAATTATAAAAGACATAATTCTGACCCAAGATTTGTCTTTTGGGGGGTGTTGGGGGGCTCAAGAAAAGCTTAATCTCAAGTTTTCGACCTCTGTTTTCCGCTTGCTTTTTTTACGGGAGTAAAAAATGTGAAAAAAAAATGGTTTTTCCGCGATAACTCGGTTTCTAATAAAGTTACAAGGTCGAATCGGAGCTCATTTTAAAGCTTTTTTTACGCTCTACAAATTATGTCGTATGACATTTTTACGTATGATCGATTGTTTTCGAGACATCGAACGAGAAAGGGAAATAACAAGTTATTCGTGTCTTGAACGTTTTGGTCGTGGCTGATTGTCGCCATCGTCTTCTTGAAGTTGAACCTCGTTCGGGTGTTGCTCGTCGTCTTCGTCGTCGTTGAAATAGTCATCCATCTCACTTGCCATAATTTCTGCCGGAGTTATCGAATTCAGGCATGTTTGTCCGGAACAGTGATAGCAAATCATCGAACATTTAATGCCTGCTTTTCGGCAACCACACGAGCCACTGCAGTTTCCCTTGCATTTACATCGAAAAGCTTCCGCTCGCTGCGATATACAGAAAACGGCTGGCAAATGCGATAAAAAGGACCGAACGAGCAGATGTTTACTATAGACGCCGGACGGGATTTCCGACCCTCGCATTCCAATGCTACACGTGTTCCGCCGCTTGACCCTTCCAGGTATTTTAAAGTGTCGGTTAAAACCGGACAGAAACGTAACGGGCGCTGCCACAAAAAAATATTTCAAAATATCATGATAGTCTATATTTATTATTAACAGAAATTATGTATTATAAAAAACAAAAACGAAATAAACGTACATACTTTTATTTTTCCCTTTCTCGTTCGATGTCTCGAAAACAATCGATCATACGTAAAAATGTCATACGACATAATTTGTAGAGCGTAAAAAAAGCTTTAAAATGAGCTCCGATTCGACCTTGTAACTCTATTAGAAACCGAGTTATCGCGGAAAAACCATTTTTTCACATTTTTTACTCCCGTAAAAAAAGCAAGCGGGAAACAGAGGTCGAAAACTTCCGGTTAAGCTTTTCTTGATCCCTCCAACACCCCCCAAAAGAAAAATCCTGGGTCAGAATTATGTCTTTTTTAAATGTACATAGTGACTGGACTAAAGGTCTTTGTGATTAATGGGATACGAGTAGAATCGCTCTTCAATGTTCCACATGACAGTTCGTACAAGCTGTTGGTACATAAATAAGTGACTGCGATCGATCGTTAAGCGTAATTTATGTTTCTTTCTTAAAATTAGTGAAAATTGCAGAATACAAATAATTTTTGCCGATTATTATTAGTAGAACACATATTAGACACATATTCTGACCTAGAATAATGTAATATTTGAAGAAGTTACAAAGCAATTGTGTGGTGTATTTTTAGCAGCATTTCCTGTAACAATAGCATTGGGAGAAAATCCATTTAATAAATAGAAATGTACTTTTGCTTCCTCATAGAGAAAGCTTTGTTTTCGTAAAAAAAAAAATTTTTTTTGTTTTTCTGAACGTGTTTAGAATGTTCTAAAACGTCGAAAAATTGTAATTTAAAAAAATGTATGTGTGTGTGTATGTGTGTATGTGCCAAATTTACCGAAATTTCTATAACTCCAGAACTAATCAATCAAATCTTAACGAATTATATATGAAATAGGGGTAGAAAAAACTGAAGAATATAATAGAATTAATAAAAATTGCTAATAATCAAGGGGTTTTTTTTTAAATTCTGATTTTTTTTTTAAATGTCTATGGTTGCTCTAACTTCCGTAAATTTGGAGATATCGATCTATTTTTAATTTTATTATATTTTTCAGTCTTTTCTACCCCTATTTTATATATAATTCTTTAAGATTTGGTTGATTAGACCCAGCTTTATACGCGATCAAAGGTCCATAATTTTTTAAGAAATGCCTGTAATAGGTCTAACTTCCGCAAATTTGGAGATATCGATCTATTTCTAATTTTATTATATTCTTCAGTCTTTTCTACCCCTATTTTATATATAATTCTTTAAGATTTAATTGATTAGACCCAGCTTTATACGCGAGCAAAGGTCCATAATTTTTTAAGAAATGCCTGTAATAGCTCTAACTTTCGTAAATTTCAAGATATTGGGTTGTTTCTAATTTTATTATATTCTTCAGTCTTTTCTACTCCTATTTCATATATAATTCTTTAAGATTTGGTTGATTAGACCTAGCTTTATACGCAATCAAAGGTCCATAATTTTGAGAAATGCCTGTAATAGCTCTAACTTCCGTAAATTTTAAGATATAGGACTGTTTCTAATTTTATTATATTTTTCAGTCTTTTCTACCCCTATTTTATACATAATTCTTTAAGATTTGCTTGATTAGATTCAGCTTTATACGCGAACAGATATTAGTATAACATATATTAGCCGCAATAAAGGTTATCACAATAAAAAAAAGTGTGCAAGTAGAAACTTGCACATTGCTTTTTCATAGTTTTTAAGTGTGCAAGTAGAAACCTGCACATTGCTTACTTATAGTTTTTAAGTGTGCAAGTATTTTTTAATCGATAGAGTATCATTTAAGGAAGGTTGGTATTGAATTTGGTGATGATCGATAAAGGGGTTCTTTTTTTAAAAAATTTTGAATTTTTTTAGAAATGGCCGTGGTTGCTTTAACTTTCGCAAATATTGAGATATCGGGCTGAATTTTTTTTTAATTGATAGAGTATCATTTAAGGAAGGTTGGTATTGAATTTGGCGATAATTGGTAAAGGGGTTCTTTTTAAAAAAAATTTTCGACATATTTGTTCGACTGATTTGATCTGTGAAACAAGCATTTAGAAATGATATCTCTGATTGTCAATTTAAAAAAATGACTAAATAAGTTGCTTGTTTCACAGATTATATTTCCTTTTTGAATACGGGTAGGGGAGACCGGGGCCTAACCGTCAATTTTTTTTCGGTGCCGATTTTTAACAAGAAAATAAATAATTTTAGTTAAATCTGGTATACCACTGTAAAGAGTGAACCTTTAGCTACAAAATTTATATAGGAAATTTTTGTCTACGTCGCTTTGTTTAACTGGTATAGAGCAAAAACGACAACGGTGGAAAAATTGAAATCTCAAAAACGCCGGGGTTTAACCGTCACACTGCATTTTCAATACATATACGTACATCTAATCCTGAAAAATGATAGGATACATCTTAATAATTGTTTTTTAAGAGAAAAATATAAAAATTTATTCAAAATTTTTATGCGAAACATTATTAAAAAATAGTTACGAGGGTTCCTCTTTCCGCAGAAGTCACTCGCCCGACTTGTTTCACTCCTCGACGTCCGATGACTCTATTCGGTGTCTGAACGGTTGTAATTCCCGTCTCATCCATATTCCATATGCAGTGAGCCTGGAAATGCCCGAGAATGCCTTGAAAATGCACCCGGACTGCTTACTGACGGATTAACCCCAAACACAAGTTTCAGGTTTGATCGCCCACGAAATATTAGACATCAACGATAATGAAAAAACTACACTGGATTCGTGTTCAGCATGCATTACTCTTTATAATCACGTACCTCGAGGCTTGGAAAGCAAATATTATTGCAGATATTACAAAATTTCCACGCGCAGAAAATGTAACTTTCACCTTCCGAAAACACGTTTGCCCTCGTAAAAATCATAATACGGCAGGTAACCTGCCGAAACTCCGTTGGTCACATGGGTACCATAAGCAGCGTTTACAATGTTAATAGCGAGTTCGCACAATATACAGGTTCCGAGATATTTGATTTGACAGTTCAACCCCGGCGACGGTTAGGCCCCGGTCTCCCCTACTTATAGAAAAACGTAATATACATAGATTTTGATATATATATATATATATATATATATATATAGATATATATATATGTATATATTTCTTTATATATTTCTAACGTTAACTAACGATTGGACGAAATCTCTGCTTCCTCTATGAGGAAGAAATGTGCAAGTTTGTACTTTTTTTAATTAATAAAGTATTATTAAAGGAAATTTGATATTGAATTTGGCGATAATCAATAAAAGAATTCTTTTCTAATAAAATTTGAAATTTAGTGAGAAATATCCGTGGTTGCTCTTGCAAATTTGGAAATTTCGGACTGACTTTTCTTTAATCGATAAAGTATCATTAAAGAAGGTTAGTATTGAATTGAAGTATTGAATTTGACGATAATCGGTGAAGAGATTCTTTTTTTTAAATATTGAGCAAAAAAACCGATTAAAGACCTGCCCCCGGGTCGTAAAGTTCAATGGAAAGGCACCCGGAACAGGATGGAGCCCGTAAAATTTCTGTCAAAATATAAAAATAAACAAGTGTGCAAATTAGGAATTTGCACATTGCTTCGTCAACATTTTATTGCGCTCATAAAACTTCCTCTGTGAGAAAGCCAAACTGTACTATACTAAATAATAAATACTAATAATTATGCATCAAATAAAATACAAGTTTCCTCATAAGAGAAGTTTTGTAAGCGCAATAAAATGTTGATGATGCAATGTGCAAACTCCAAATTTGCACACTTAAAAATGTCGTTCATGCCGTTGTTATTTTATCAGTACAAAATTACCTTTTTCAAAAAAGGTAAAAAAAAGTGCCAAGTACACGCAATGTATTTTGTAAATTCAAAATTTAACCTAAGTGGTAGCTTTATATCTTTTTCACAAAATTATATTATCTAACTTAACTCAAGTGACATGTATTTCAAAAAAAAAGATGTAAAATCTTTAATTTCTTCTTCACAAAATTATATTACCTAACTTAACTCAAGTGACATGTATTTCAAAAAAAGATGTGAAATCTTTAAATTAAATTGCGCCAATTGTAAAGAGAATATGTATATTGCTTTGAAAGATAATTGTTATGCAACTACTTTAAAGAAATAAAACCCAAGTGGTATCTTCGTATTCCTATTCAAGGGTCTTCCTATTCTAAACCCAAGTGATAATAGCTTCTTAATTCTCTTTAACAATTTTTTAATATTACAAAGAATCATTTTAATTACAAAGAATTAAAGAAGTAACAGTACAAAATAAAAATATTTAATTAAAACAAAATAAATAAATTTTTCTTGTAAAAAAACTTGGCGCTGCTTTTTTACTCCTGTCGCATTCTTCCCTAAATTATGTTTATTGTTTTTTATTCAATCAAAAATCTTAGTACTAATGTTTAAATTTTAATGTTTAAATTTCAAAGTCTAGCAGCGCCAAGTTTTTTTACAAGAAAAATTTATTTATTTTGTTTTAATTAAATATTTTTATTTTGTACTGTTACTTCTTTAATTCTTTGTAATTAAAATGATTCTTTGTAATATTAAAAAATTGTTAAAGAGAATTAAGAAGCTATTATCACTTGGGTTTAGAATAGGAAGACCCTTGAATAGGAATACGAAGATACCACTTGGGTTTTATTTCTTTAAAGTAGTTGCATAACAATTATCTTTCAAAGCAATATACATATTCTCTTTACAATTGGCGCAATTTAATTTAAAGATTTCACATCTTTTTTTGAAATACATGTCACTTGAGTTAAGTTAGGTAATATAATTTTGTGAAGAAGATATAAAGCTACCACTTAGGTTAGATACATGTCACTTGAGTTAAGTTAGGTAATATAATTTTGTGAAGAAGAAATTAAAGATTTTACATCTTTTTTTTGAAATACATGTCACTTGAGTTAAGTTAGATAATATAATTTTGTGAAAAAGATATAAAGCTACCACTTAGGTTAAATTTTGAATTTACAAAATACATTGCGTGTACTTGGCACTTTTTTTTACCTTTTTTGAAAAAGGTAATTTTGTACTGATATCACCTATTTTGTAGTGTTAAGCAAGGATCTGCAAAACATTTTTATTTTTTATTTTTTAATTATTCACAAAATTAGCAATACCAACAAATACATAAAAATTAATAATATTTAAGTAAAAGTAAATTATACATTTCTCACAAAAATTGAAGGAACACTAAATTTATCTTTAAAAATGAATAAAATTTAAATTTCAAGCTTAAAACCTCTACTTCCGAAAGATTACTATTATTCGTCCAATTTTTATTATGTCTAGACATAATTTTAATTCAGCGAATTTTTATTATGTCATGACATAATTTTAATTCTGCCGCTAGGGAATTTTTAAGTCGATTCTTATAAATCAAGCTTGAATTTGATGTCTAAGTGTCCCAGGTTGCCGATAACGAGGTCCACATAGTGCGCTCCATAGTTTTCGGTGTTCAGGTGTATTAATACCTTGAATTCGATGTCCACGTGTTCCAGGTTGCCGATGACGGGTTCCAGATAGTGCGCTCCATAGTTTTCGGTGTCCAGGTGTAATAATACGTTGAATTCGATGTCTAGGTGTCTCACGTTGCCGATGACGAGGTCCACATAGTGCGCTCCGTAGTTTTCGGTGTCTACGTGTATTAATACCTCGAATTCGATATCTACGTGTCCTACATTCAGATTTAAAGTTATTAATACACCTAGACACCAAAAACTACAAAGCACACTATGTGAACCTCGTCATCGGCAACCTGGGACACGTAGACATCGAATTCGAGGTATTATTACACCTAGACACCGAAAACTACGGAGCGCGCTATCTGGACCTCGTCATCAGCAACCTGGGACACCTAGACATCAATTTCAAGGTATTAATACACGTAGACACCGAAAACTACGGAGCGCACTATGTGGACCTCGTCATCGGCAACCTGGGACACCTAGACATCGAATTCAACGTATTAATACACGTAGACACCGAAAACTACGGAGCTCACTATCTAGACATCGTCATCGGCAACCTGGGACACCTAGACATCGCATTCAACGTATTATTACACCTGGACACCGAAAACTACGAAGCGCACTATGTGGACCTCGTCAGCGGCAACCTGGAACACCTAGACATTGAATTCAACGTACGATTACACCTGGACACCGAAAACTATGAAGCGCACTATCTGGATCCCGTCATCGGCAACCTGGGACACGTGGATATCGAATTCAAGGTATTAATACACGTAGACACCGAAAACTACGGAGCGCACTATGTGGACCTCGTCATCGGCAACCTGGGACACCTAGACATCGAATTCAACGTACGATTACACCTGGACACAGAAAACAATGAAGCGCACTATCTGGATCCTGTCATCGGCAACCTGGGACACGTGGACATCAAATTCAAAGTATTAATACACGTAGACACCGAAAACTACGGAGCGCACTATGTGGACCTCGTCATCGGCAACCTGGGACACGTAGACATCGAATTCAACGTATTATTACACCTGGACACCGAAAACTATGAAGCGCACTATCTGGACCTCGTCATCGGCAACCTGGGATACCTAGACGTCGAATTCAAGCTTGATTCATAAGAATCGACTTAAAAATTCCCTAGCGGCACTTTCTGCCAAGCGTAGAGAACCTTCTTTTCCGGCAGCGGTGGTAATACGATGTAAGGATACGAAATCTCTCCAGATAAACATGAAGCAATTGACTCAATATGTATTATATACCTAATACCTAATTTACCTAAATAGAAATCTTCCTCCTGACCGATAAGTCTATCGACCTTATTTAATTTGCCTACTAGATCGATCGAAATACGCGCGCGATATCGAAACTGGCGATACCTGCGCCGCCAGCGTCGAAAAAGTGAAAGTGACATTTTCTGATATATATATGTTATATTGATTGAGAGACGACGACGTATCTCCGTATCTTAAAAATAAATTTTCACATTTGGACTTTGCGTCGCAATATCTCCGCTCGTAGGGCACGTAGCGGAAAATATTATAGGAGATACCCCCCCAAAGTCGACCCCAAGCTATCGATCAAGCCTACTTAGAACTTGATCCGTTCACTCGTTATCGAGATCTCAACATCTTGGGTACTCGCAACCCGTCGCGTCGCGTAAAAGAGTCACGGTCGGTCTCGCTCCGCGTGTACTTGGCACGAGACACTACCGTGTCTCTTGATTTCGTTGCGAAGCGTCATCATTATTATTATATTTAATTTATATGTGGATGAATGTATATTCTTATTAATATTGTATCCTGTAGTGTGTTTTATTATGTCTTGAAATTTGTGAAAAATATAAACATCTTGAATTAAATGTTACACACGTGCCAATAAATTCGAATGCATCTATCTATATAATAATGATAGTTATATTTGCTTTCCATGCATATTACATTTATTTTTGATAAAACTAAGTGCGCGAAGAAATAGGACAAGAAATAGGATACAATATTTTCTAAAAAATTACAAAATTTATACTTTAGCACGTTAACTGCTATGGTAATTACCTCTATGAGTGAAAAAATGAGTTTATTAGGGACCATTTCTGTCTCTGTTTAGCGAATTTTAATTGATCAATGTTTTTTTATTGTTCTTGAAAAGTGCATGCATTTTGTCGTTCTTCCGAACACACGCGCACGCACACACGCGTACACATACGTACAAGTGACGTTAATTAATTAACTCCGCCGACCGCGAACGGTAGGCACGTTCGATTCGCACGCACGTCGACGGCGCAGAAAATAAATCGCGCTAAGTGAAAGTAACATTGCGCCGGTTTCGCGGATCGTCGCGAAACGGCGCGCCGCGATTTCGCGTCGCACACAATCGGACAAAGCTCTCGAAATAGACGTCGATAAATTTAAGACATCTCTAGAATAATTGGGATATAGCAAATTAGGCAGAAATTTGGAATGTCGAAACGTGAATTTTTCACGTGAACGATCCTCTTTACATAAAAGTATTAAAAAGGAAGAATGTACGATAACATATAATTATTTATTTCTGATATGCGTACAAAGTTTCTTTTGTCCACAGAATAGGTATTTGGACATTTTTACGAACTGCGTCCCATTCCCAGGGTTGTAAAGGGTGGGCGTTGAGATAATGCTAAAAGAAGCAAAAACCTGTTTTCTTCCGAAATTACATGATATACGAGCGAAATATCAGTCCAGTTCACTCGGACACTTCGGTTCGGTGTTGCGACCCCGATAATTATTCGGGTATTTCATTTTTAAGACGGCGATTACGGCACGATAAATTCTACCGTCCGACCGGTGATAGCGCCTCGAAAGTTCACGAATTAAAGCTGTGTTAAGAAGTGAAAGCAGCGCCGGATTGCGAAACTCGGTAGCGTGCAAAAAAATCCATTGTGGAGACTAGATAGACTTTTTAACGAAGTGCCGTTTTTTCGTAGGAAATTATATTGTTACGTCGCCCAATAGTGGCTACCTGCTTAATTCGCGAGGAATACGCGCACGCCTTTATTTCGCATTAAAGTAAAGAGTATACGCGAATAAATTTCTTCTCCCAACCGCGGAGAAAACGATGGATCGCAACGAAGCGCTTTGTTGAATGTTTTCGCGGATCTTTATGAAGACATGAGCCTTCGGAGTGGTCGTAAATATCGCAAGGAGATACGCACTGTTATATCGGCCCAGAAGGAGAAGTACCTACGTCGATTCGATTTGCGATTCGATGAATACTGCAACTCTTGATATTTGCGTCGACAATAGATAACTACAACGTAAATCGATAGAAATATCAGATCGCGAGATTACTTCCCATTGTTAATTTTCAGCGCATCCATGGCATAGAAAGGGCGCTTTCGCCTGCAGTACGACGCGAGTAATCCGTTTGTAGATCCCTCGCGACGCTCGTGTAAACGATAGAACAAAACCATCCCCGGTAGGGCTTCCGAGGGACATATAGCAGGCGTAACTTGAGAGCCTCGCGGACCCCGCGACCATATATGTCCGCCTGTCGTTCTCTTTTTCTCGCTCGCACCGCTCCCCTGGCGAAAATTTTTAGTGAGAGATTGTGTTTGTATTTGTTTATGATGAGTTTTTTCAATGGTTACACTATTTATAAAGAGTTTTATTGATGTTTACACTGTTTGGAAGCACGTTGCAAACACTTGGTTAACCCCCTGCTGACAAAACATTTTATAAATACTTAGAAAACTATAATGGAAACGTAGACTATGTTATTAAACGCCACTTAAATATTTCATAAGAAAAACGTAGCTGTGAACATCTCATAAACAATTCCGTGTTTAAATTTACATCTTATAAACAATTTAATAAATTTTTTAAAACTCAAATGAAACATCTACTCAACATTTAAGCAAACATTTTATAAACATATTATTTTTGCCAGGGTTGTCACGGCGGTCGCGGTATCTCTCTCGTGCAGCATCCACCCGCTCGCTGGACCACGACGCAATGGCCCGCGCCCCGCCCGATATCGACGCGTATACGTCAATATCGCAGTGTCGCGACACATTGCCCCAAATATCATATATAATTTCATAGGTATCAAATGTTTCGCTAACGAAACATATCATTACATATCTTCCAACCTTGACTGAAATTTAGTCGGCGCACAGTCAAGGTTGAAAGATATGTAAGATAGCAATAAAAATGAAACTTTCGCGCATCATTTACAGCGCTTGGTTCTTAGTTAATAGCCCGTTTTCTATATTCGTGCGGATCTTGAATTAAATTGTGTAATTAAATTTATATGTCGTCTAAAAACTAGGATTTTATTGTCTACACTAGTTGTCGCTCTTGCAACATCGAGATGCACCGACTAAATGTCAGACTCGAAACACAGTGCCGGTTGGAGTAATAAAATCCTTCCCTACACCTAATTAAATTGAATCGATTTAATTTTTGATGCTATATGCATCTAAATAACTGTAAAGAAATCATTGCGAAAAATATTACCTCAGCCAGGGTTCGAACCTGGAACCTCCTTCATTCCGTGAAGATGTCGTACCAGTTCGACCACTGGGGCATGTGGTAATATTTATCGCAATAACCTATTATATTATATTGCAATATTGTCGAGATGCTGTAGCAACGCATGTTTCCTTTCTTAAAAGTTTTATTTTTTAAATGTTGGTCTGCAATATTGGTTTTCCGTGTATAGGAATTAAGTGGAAGTGATTGATGGTATAGGATAAAGATGGACGATATTTTCATTCATGATGCGTATCGATACTTTCAGACTGTATCACCCATCTCTAGTATAGGATAAACAAAATAATAATTACTTACGCGACGTAAATGATTATATAGTTTTCCAGATAAATATGTTAATAACTACTCTTAGTTATTTAGAGAGAATCCTAAGGTCATTGCCTCACTGTGCCAGTATTATCAATGCAATTCTGCCGTAGTGACACACTGTCCGCGTTGGTCCAGTTTTGCATAGAGAACTTATTTAATATGGTTTAGCGTAATGCAAAAAAACCAAAAATCTTTAATTTTAGTGTTATATGTAGATAATCGCGTTAGCAAAATATTAAGTATTATTTCGGATAGGTATTATTCTCGTAAGGAAAGTTTCATATTAGGAAATAAGAACCTTTAGTTAAGCGTATGTCACACGCAATCAATTTTACACTGACCGTTAAACGCCTATTTTTCTTACGTCTTACGTTTTTCAGCTAATGCACAACGAGCTGATATACTTACATTTAGAATTGTTCATATTTAGATTATCGGAACATTTAAAACGTTGTGTCTGGAGGAGCAGCTTATTTGTTTACTTTTCTAAACGCGAGATTTTATCGCTCCTATTTCACGTGCTGGTTCTCGTTCCCGTAAAACAGATTGCGTGCGACGACGAAGTGTTTGGCTTGCGTACGTTGTAGTCAATTTGTGATACCAATCGTGTATTTGTGCAATATGTACCAACAGCTCAACGAATTTTGCTTCGTCTTCTCATTTTGTAATGGGTATGTTTCGTCGAGAGGATGACATATAGTTAATATATGTATTTTTTTTCCTTGAAAAATATATATTATGTACAGCGACATGTGCACATACGTATGTAACATGATATATGTATACTTATGCATATATGTGTGTGTGTGTGTGTGTGTGTGTGTGTGTGTGTGTGTGTGTGTGTGTGTGTGTGTACATCTATGTATACTGAAGGATGGTCCGTATATGGAAAGACAACTATATAATTTTGTAACATATATAATACAACACGTATATTGAAACATCCACGAACATATGATGCCTTCTCTTGCCATATATGTATCATTCGTATAATTATAACTTGCCGCTTACAGCTGTAAATGCGCTGCAATTACGTTACAAAATTTATAAAGTTATCTTCTATCCGAAATATCGAGATTACTGTCTGACATAACTTACAAGATAATTGCATGTTCGCACTGTAAAAATTGTTTGTCTTAATGTATTATTCAATTGAAAATGTATTCACGAGATATTTGAACGATTGCAGTGTTCTCGAATTTTAAATCACGCTTAATTTGTAAATTTTTCTGTGCAAACGATAACTTACGAGTGAGGACTCAGATTTTTAAATCTTTCCAACAAGTCGTGTGACTATAATACATTTTCCTATCCTTTTGTTTTAAATAAGCGTCATTAGATACACGACATGTAAAAAATGCATACTTTCCTATTTCTTTTTTGTTTACTTATGTGCAATCCTTTTTAAGAAAACGATTATTTTCGCTAGTTTTAAATATGTACTTCATATGTACTCAAATCACTATGTGATTTAAGTACATATAATAAGTAAAAAATATAAAATATCAGGTAAAAAAAAAGCTGCTGATTCTTGGGAAACAGAATATTCTCACTCTGAATCTTCTTTTGTCTCGAGTGAAAATCGAATCACTCATCCTGCAAAATTTGCAGGTAATAATTGTAATTGCTCTTTTACTCTTTATTTATAGTTTGTCAAAATTTCTAGCAAGTTTTTGATACTAATAAAAATATCAGATATGTTTAGTAATAAAGAAATCAGATTTATTAGTTAAATATTCAACACAGAAGGAGAATACAATTTTATAGCTAATTTAAGTATGCAAATTGTAGGAAATAATTAAGAGATAGATTCAAAACTTGTTTAATTTTAATATTTTTGGTATTTTTCAGGAAGTTGTGATCCAAACGACTCTACAGTTAAAACTGCAATCGCCTGCTTAAAATATGACAGTATTGAGTCTTGGCCTGAACTTTTGCGCAGTTGGTCAGTGACACATCCTTTGCGCTTTCAGTATCTGAGAGAAACCAGACCGATATCGCAGCTGAATAAGGCAACGTCTTCTGTCCAACAATCGCAAGAGTCTGATGCTTTAGTGAGTGATTATTTCAAAAATTGGGGCGTGCTCGCACTACTTAATGGATATCTACTGGTGAGAAAATTGAATTTATACATGTTTTGAATGTGTGTGTGTGTGTGTGTGTGTGTGTGTGTGTGTGTGTGTGTGATGCTCTTTTTTTCTCCTTTCGAATTTATTCCCTTTCAAACATGCTAAATTAATTGATTTGTATATGGTTGTAGATTCAGCAAGATTTTAAAGAATTATATCCTGGAAGAGAAGATGGTTTGATATCAAAGTGGGATTCAACCCCAAAGAAGTCTTAATTAATCTTCTTAATGCTGAAATTGCTAAATCAGATGAGTATGGCAGGAAGTTACTTAAAGATTTGACTGTTACAGATACAGGTATTTATAAAAAGACTGTATTTTGTGGCTCAATTTCTTTTGTTACTTATTTGTAATTATATATTAATTTATATAACTGTTATTAATTTATTTTAACTACTTTATTTATGTTTTTCAGAAAAAAATGACGTAATTCTATTTCATTTACTGCCATCACTTTGCTGTAAAAGGACAAGAGGTGCGAGCGTAAATATACCATCTGTCGCAGAAGCCAGAAAGGTCTTCATCCTCCATGTCCTTGTAATTATCATTTATAGAAAATATTTCTATTTTATGATAATAATTAAGTACATAAACTGACTGTTTTCAAAAATATTTTGCAGATTCCGGGGGACTTGAATCGTCAAATCAAGATTCATAGCGAGTGACTGGCAAATCATGGCCTCAACTTGCAGCCGACGTTAGTATTTGTTGGACCTACTTTATCGAACATTACTGCCAGTTACGTTCAAATAGATACTGTGCGGTATGAGCTTCGTACTCCATTAAAAGCTCTGGACACGTGTTTCAAGGCGTTTCATGCGCTGGACGCTGCATATCAAGAGGAGTGCCGAGCAGTCTGGCTTTTTATTCAGAAGTATTTTTACGATTTGTATCTTAAAGAGAATGATAATATTCCTCGAGTAACAAGTATACTTAGTTCCTTAATTGAATTAGTTTCAAAGAAAATCTAGTGTTTAAGGCTATTCCACGATTTCGTTTTACGTTGCAGAACTTTTCTTATTTTAATAAAATGTATATTTGTAAGAAGTATAAGGCATAAATGCCGCGTCTAAAGTCCTCGTCAGGATGCAAGGAAGGTGCGTAGCATACAATACGAAAGACTAAACGACAGTTGCAATATGTATGCGTTTATTTAATAAATAGCGAATATTTATTTGTAGAACTGTTTTATGTTATCATGGTCAATAATCCCAAATAATAAATAATATAATAATATAACACTGAGAGAAAGGTTTTGTTACTATGTGAACAACCAACATTTTTGCTGCAAGAGCTAATTAATTTTGCAATAATAGCAAAGTTTTACTGAACTTTGCTATTGCAATAAAAGGTTTTGCTATTATTGTAAAATTAATTAGCTTTTGCAGCAAAAAATGTTGGTTCACATAGTAATAAAACGTTTCTCTCAGTGAATAATAAGAAAACATTCCATTTAGTATATATTCTTACATTTTAAGAATATCTGATACTTAAGAATATCTTTAGAGGATTTCTCTCTTAAACTAAGAGGATCCTCTTGGCGCTTATTTTAGTGGAAAATATTATAAAGATAAGTGGTATATTCTTAAGATAAGAATACAATTTTTTCGCATCTAACGTATTGAATTATGATGTTAGCTCAGCATTAAATTTTTTAGCTGAAGAAAAAAACAAAGTTTCATATAAGTCTACGTCGTGGTTCGTAAAATATATTGCTCATTGGTTTCAAATAATGACTGCGCGCCATCCTCTCTTTGCTTTGGGGAAAAATAATATAAAGGAGTATATAAAACCATAACATTTCTCAAAGAAGCTATAACTTTTTTTTCTGAATTAAAAGTTGGAAAGGATCAAAGTTGGAAACCATTTCAAACATCAGCTGCGATATCCACTACGTCATATATTCAAGTATCAGAATATTTACTGAATAAAGGTTTTGATTTTGTTATGGGTTCGAGATTCAGCCAAGATTGCTTAGAAAATGTTTTTTGCATTGTACGGCAAAAACATCCTACACCAAATTCCATTCAATTTAAAAATGATTTAAAGCTAATCACAATATCACAATATATGGCAAATGTAAGCCACGGCAATTATGAGGAAGATGATCGAACTTTTTTATCAGAGTTTTTAGAAATTTTAGAAAAGAGAAAGACAAAAAAGACTAGAACTAATGATGAAAAGAAGGAAGAAGAAGAGGACGGCAATAAGGAAAATAACTGTAATATCATTAATAATAATAATATTAATGGTAATTATAATAAGCATAATAATAATAGTAATAATAATAACACAAATCTAAATAGTAATCAAAGTATAAAAGTATGATTATACAAGATTCTACACCAACTATCAATGTAACAATTCAACTTAACAATATTGAACAAAATATTTTATGTTATATATATTACAATGGATCGTAAGAAGGGAAAAATATTGTGCAATATGTGTACAAGCAGTGGGATCAAAAAAAGTACAAGATATATTTATGCCAAATTAACACGTTTAAAACGTATTAGCAACGCCGAGTCATTATATTTTATTAATAAAATTTCATTTAAATTTTTTCTAGCAATGGAACAAATTTTTAGAAACCACTTGCAGAGAGTCTTATCAGATTCAACTCTAAATGCTAAACAATACTTTATATCTCAAATTCAGAAACTCCCTTATTCTATTCCTAATTGTCACAACTTAAAAAATAAATTGATCGTTAGATATTGTCTGTTTAAATTAAGATCATCTTTAATAAATGTAATTTTTTAAATAAACCAAAGACTGTGAACGTGCAATCTAGTAAAACAATAGCAATGCATATTTATATTAAATAAGTGATGTATACAATTTGATTTTTCTTAATTTAATATTCTTCGTTTTTGCTAATATTATAATTTTATAAAAAATTATTTTTTATTTTTATATTAAATAAGTGATGTATACAATTTGATTTTTCTTAATTTAATATTCTTCGTTTTTGTTAATATTCTAATTTTATAAAAAATTATTTTTGTTAAAAAATTGATAAGCTTAATCGCATAATATAATTAAATTGTCATTCATTAAATTGTTATTTTTCTTTTTCCCTTTACATATAATTTTTCTTTTTTGATAATTCAGAAGACAGCTGCTTAATTTTTTTTTAATTTTAATTAGCCTTTGGCTAGTGAACATCAAAATTAAATTAGTTTATAACGAAAAATGTTGCAATTCGAAATAAATTAAAAATCTTTTTCGATATTTTTGTCTGACATATTTAATGCAGTTAAGGAAGTATTTTTTATACCTGCATGTTTCATTTATTATTAATATTATTTATTAATAATATTCAATTTTCATTAATCAAATTTTTTTGTATTTTCAGGCAAAATTATCACAAGAACTTAAGTATTTGTTATAGCTGCATGTTTCATTTATTATTAATAATACTCAATTTTTATTAATTCATTTTTATTGTTATTTTCAGGCAAAAATATCCCAAGAACGTGTAAATCAAATCATGCAGACCATTGTTATTCGTCATAGATGAATTTTCAACATAAAGTCAACAAAATTTTCTGTATCCATAATTTTTTGCGTTTTTTAAACACGAACAAAAATTTCTATAATTTAAATTCCGTTTAATTAAAAATAATTTTAAATTGTAGAGGAAAGTCCCCTATTATGAGATAGGCTCCTAATATGCGACAGCGAGGTTTCTGTTAAACTAATAGGCCCTATCTGTTGGTTCCACCATGAACTTATTGCCATGAATAAGTAACATGCCAATTATCTTATCCTTCTAATTGTATTTGTTATTTAAAATGATTGAAGGTAATTGTGAAAACTTTTATGATTAATAGTACCACGCAATATATACCATGTAGAACATTGTCCCAAAAAGTGGAAGTTTGTATACAGCTGTAGAAATAAAGCAAAATTGACATAAAATCTCTAGAGTACGTGATAAATTCAATATTACATTGTATAGCTTGTATTGACAGGGATAGACAGGAGAGAGAGAGAGAAGGACGGTACTTTAAAATACAAACCTAAATAAAATTGTTTTTTATACATTTCGTATTTTGGTTATAACTTTCTAATGAAGCATTTTGGAGATGTATGTTTATGTAACATTTTTTTCTTATTTCTGCTCATAGAACATGGTACTAAATGTAATGTATTCTGTATTTTATTCTATTTATTTTATTAAGCACCTTTTAAAAGAAAGATAAATTACAGTAAAACCTATAGAATTTTGAGTATTATATTCATAATATTTTAGGATATCTACATTAATTTCCCACACATAAAAGAATTGCAGAAACTACTGAATAATTTAAGGATAGCAAAATATTTAATTATTAATTACAGTTTATTTAATTTTCAACGTTTTCTAATTGATAAAGATATTATATTATCACGGTCTGGAATGTTCAGGTTTTTAATTTATCACATTCAATATTTCATCTAGAATATTATTTGTATTTTGCTCAATATTTCCGTTTCTAATTTTATTAACATATAAATTTTGATAATATTAAAAATTTATATTGTTATTTTAAATATCACTTTATTTATGATCATTTTATTATTGCCACAATATTTCAAGTGATATATTTTATGTAATATATAATACTAATTAATATGTTCCAGGTGTGATAAGAAAGGCTCATACGTATGCAACAGATGATCAGATATCAGCCCCGATAAAAACATGGTTAGCTCATGCCAAAGAACGGACTGCCAAAGAAAAAAGAGATTTCAAGGAAGTGCGAATGAAGAGGTATTTTTTGCAATCGCAAACAGAGAGGATTGATCCGCACATTTTTTTATTTTTCTACAAAGAATTCGTTTGAGTTAGCCTCGAATATAGGGTATCCTGGAATATAAGCGACCTCAATTTAAATATTTTTCTTTGGCCAATCTGGCGAAGTCAACTTTTAGTCAACGAAATTTGTTATCAAAATTCAAATCGGAGTTTCGCAGCTTGTATATTTTTAGAACGAGTCAATTGAAGGACCGCAAAAGTTATTTTTTTGAATAATAATAAGACTTCGAGAATATAGAAGTGATTGATTTTAGTTGTTTAATATTCGCTATTAATATGTCCTCATAATTAAGTTTTTGTAACTATTTCTCTTTTATTTAGTACTGTTCTTTAATTATATTTCAAAAATGTAGAAAACTAGACTAACTTTAATGTTATTAATTGTACCGAGCGTGTCGTCAGTTTTTTAAAAGCTTTTGTAGAACGAGTCAATTGAAGGACTGCGAAAGTTATTTCTTTGAATAATAATAAGACTTCGAGAATATAGAACTGATTAATTTTAGTTGTTTAATATTCACTATTGCCGTATTGAATCTTTTATCCGAGAAATTCGGATTATGTCGTATAAATTCCGATTATATAATACATATATTTTATAAAATGTAGAAATATATGTGATTTATGTGATATGAACATATATGTATATGATTTATGTGATATCAAATATATATGCAATGTAAAATGAGAGACATTTTTATATCAAAAAGTAGATACTTTATATAAAAATGAATAAAAAGTGTGAAATAACATTTTTGTCTAAAGCTTTGTTTATATATGAATTAAATAATTTCACATTTTTATTTATTTTTTACATAAAATACCTACTTTTTTACCTTACACCTATATATTCCAATTATATATAAATTAATAATATGCTCAATACTACGAATATTTTATCAGTAGGGGAGACCGGGGCTAGACCGCTACCGGGGTAAATCCGCTAAATCAAATATCTCGGAACCTGTATATTGTGCGAACTCGCTATTAACATTGTAAACGCTGTTTATGGTACCCATGTGACCAACGGAGTTTCGGCAGGTTACCTGCCGTGTTATGATTTTTACGAGGGCAAACGTGTTTTCGGAAGGTGAAAGTGAAATTTTCTGCGCGTGGAAATATTGTAATATCTGCAATAATATTTGCTCTCCAAATCTCGAGGTACGTGATTATAAAGAGTAATGCATGCTGAACACGAATCCAGTGTAGTTTTTTCATTATCGTTAATGTCTAATATTTCGTGAACAATCAAACCTGAAACTTATGTTTGGGGCTTATCCGCTAGTAAGCACCCGGGGCTGGTCCGCTAGTCTCGTCACTGTGGCGCGCCGGGCGCACGACTTCAGCTCACGGCGATTTCAGGTTAGGTTTCCCTCGAGCGTGATTCTGTCTTCCCTTGCACGTGCGTCAGTTTGTGTAAGAGGGAAATGGTACGCACTTATCGTCGCAAAACGGGTGTTTTGGCCGACCGAAAAGATGGCGGACCGTTGTTTTCGAGATCGCTCGCGCTCACGGCACGTCGGCGAGGTACGGCGAGGCACGGCACGGCTCTGAGATCCCGCGATTTCCGCGCGAGAGTTGACATGCCGCGCGCGCGGTAGATCGTCCCGACTCCCGGCCGCGGTAAATTGTCGTTGTTGGTCGTTAAGTCAGTGACAGTCGCGCGTGCGACCGCATCGTCCAGCGTTCGCCGCATCGTCTCGGCGTCATTGTCGCCGCCGTTGTAGTGGTGGTGGTGTCGGTGGTGGTCATCGTCGTCGTCGTCGTCGTCGTCGTCGTCGTGGTGGTCGTGGCCGTTGTCGTCGTGGTGGTCGTGGCCGTCGTCGTCGTGGTGGTCGTGGCCGTCGTCGTCGTGGTGGTCGTGGCCGTCGTCGTCGTCGTCGTCGGCGCGTCGAGGAATCGGCGCGAGGACGCCGTCGAGTCGGTAAAATGGTCGCGCTCCACCGCGAGCTTTTCTAACCCCCCTGTCGCTATTTATCGCTCCCCTGCGAGAAACGCGGCTTGGTTAGGTTGCTCGAGGGTCCGCGCTGATCCTATGGCACCGGAACGCCGTCACGCGTGTTCCCCGTGGTTGCCCGCGTTGACAATGTGACGTGCCGTTGGGGAGTTTACGATTTGGTTAACCTCTGTATTCACGTGCCTAAATTGTTTTATGGAATAGGTAAAACAATTATTTTTTAATAATGTTTCGCATAAAAATTTTAAATAAATTTTTATATTTTTCTCTTAAAAAACAATTATTAAAATGTATCCTATCATTTTTCAGGATTAGATGTACGTATATATATTGAAAATGCAGTGTAACGGATTAACCCCGGGGGGGTAGCGGTTCAACCCCGGCATTTTTGAGATTTCAATTTTTGCACCGTTGTCGTTTTTGCTCTATACCGGTTAAACAAAGCGACGTAGATAAAAATTTCCTTAATAAATTTTGTAGCTAAAGGTTCACTCTTTACAGTGGTATACCACATTTAACTTCAATTATTTATTTTGTTGTTAAAAATCGGCTCCGAAAAAAAACTAACGGTCTAGCCCCGGTCTCCCCTACTGAGTACTGATAATATACCAGGAGATATTCTATAGTATACTCACAATATATAAAAAAATATTCTCTGCAGATCTTCCTGTTCGACACACTTTTTTAAGACCGTGGTTCAAAATCGACTGATGAATTTACCGCCCGTTTACCTTTTTATAGTCTTTTTATAGCCCTCTCTTATGAGGAGGAAAGTGGGAGGACAAGGAAGTCGGCGGGGGACGAGATCGCGGAGAGGATGGAGGAAAAACTACTGATGCGCACGGACGATGACGAAGCGGATCAGGGGGAGGGGCCGGAGGGAAGGCACTGGAAGGGGTAGGGAGGGTAATAGTAGTATTGTATTACGTAATTTGATTACCGCACGTCCACAGTGTAGATTCTGAATTATAGTGTGAGGAGGAAGGGTTGAAACTTCGGTTGAAACGCAATTTACTTAGGTAATAATTAAAAGACATATGTAACGAAAAAAAAAAAATATTTTATTCAAACAGAATAAAATTAGGTAACGTTTTTTGTAATTACTAAAATACACATTTAATAACATTTAATAATTTTTAATAAAATGTATACTTGAATAAAATAACAATTTAAATATAAACTTTATTGCATATAAGTTTTGTTTTTTTCTCGACTTTTTTAACAGTATTATTTCTTTTTATTTCTAAATTAAGGTGCCTTAATCGAATGTATGTTCTTGTTCGAACCGAGCATGCTAATACATTCCTTGGCGCAGAATTATTTATTTTTTTCGACACAAGGTCCGTCACTCTATCGAAAATGAAAGGTTCCCTCGAGAGTCCATTACCATGGAATGCTAAGAATTCAGCATTCATAATTCTTCCTACATTTTCAAAATCTTTTGAAGGTTGAATACAATTTCCTCTTGAAATGCAGGACAGCCAGTCACCCGACGGAATTAACGTATGTGTTGGAACTCCTAAGTGTGATCTGATAAGTATGATCAGATTACACGCTTTGTCGGTTAGACTAGTAGTTAAGCTTCGAGCTAGACAAATAATGACAAAAGACGAAAAATGAACGAAGAAAGAAAGCTTGAGTAATTACCCGGGAAAAAAAGATTATATATAATTATATATAATTATATATAAATATATATGATTACATGTGATTATATATGAAATTTGGTGCTTCATATAAAATTATATATGGGTCCATATATCATTATATATGAGCATATATAATTCCAAGTAAAGTAGGAATCTTGTAGGTCAAAATGGAAATAAAGTATAAATATAAATAAATATAAATATAAGTAAAAGTATAAATAATAAATAAGTAAATATGTATAAATATTATTCTTAGACCAAGGAAGCGCAAGGTGACAATTTATTAAATTTATTTAAAATGGGAACGTATGCATGATGTAAGCCTGATCTACAATGTGTTCTTTGTTTCCTGTTTTTTGCTCTTTTAACCTCTTTTATCTGTCGTCCAAGATAAAAATTGACGAATTTCAGAAGAGACTAGAAAGATGTTAAAAGAGCAAAAAACAGGAAACAAAGAACACATTGTAGATCAGGCTTACATCATGCATACGTTCCCATTTTAAATAAATTTAAATAAATTGTCACCTTGCGCTTCCTTGATCTGATCAGACCATGCAAATAATTAATATTTATTTGAAAAACACAAAAAAAAATTAAATATAATGCCATGAAAAAGAAGTAAAATAATAGTATTATTTCAAGTATATTTATTAGAATGAGTAATATCACATAAAATATATATATTTTGTACACAAAATTGAATTTAAAGGAATACGTACAATATTTTAGAAATTTAGAAAGTATCTCTCAAAATTGCTGTAGTCTTAATATATAGGATGTAGAAGATATTTAAAATGTATAAAATACAGTAGAAAGTAAAATAAAATTATGAAATGTAACAGATAGCGTAATGAGAGGCGTAGAAATTTACAAAAGGATACCGAATTCCTACATTATAATGTAGGAATTCGGTATCCTTTTGTAAATTAGAATTATTATGTAATTTGATGTAAATCATTTCTGAAACCAGTCGTTTAGATACATGTTTACCGAATTCCTACAGGCTAATCTACAATGTGTTCTTTATTGCTTCCTGTTTTCTGCTCTTAATCTCTTTGCGAAATACGCTTTTAGATGATGTAACCGACCGTCTTCACCCGAGACAGAAACAGAGACAGGCCGAAGGCTGCGAGGAACTTTCTAATCCAATTCCGCGCATTATTTGTGACGCTGTATTAGGCAATTGCCGTCTAATACTGGGTCTAGGTCCTTCTCGGACGAGGAATACTAAATCGCCTCTTGTCAATCGTCGCGCGTGGCGACACAATTCGCTATTCACCATTTTGAAAAAGACGAAACTGGACGGTGATGGCAATTCGGAATTTCTAATTACAAAAGCTAGAGAACGAAAAGTTTAAAAAGAAATCTAAGATTTACACAAATATTCTAAAGGACTCGCCATGTGTATCCTTCCCCGAACAGAGCTATTTTTGTTTCCCGTTTGCAAGATATATAATCTGCGCAGGAAATGTTCTAATTTACTTATACAGAGTGAAATCTTCATCTTTCAAGAATATAATAATGGTTTTCCATAAATATTTGAATAGTTAAAACTATTTTTAAGAAACAATGATTAATACAGAAGATATTAATCTGAAATTTTATTTTTTCGTTTGGTTTATCGAATTTGAAACATTTCATGACGCGTCAAATAAAAATTTCAACAAAAAATCAGAAAAATTTATCAAGATTATTCTTACGTCAGGATACATTTATTGACGCGCTATTTTCATCGTTTTAGGAGCAGTGGCACCGATTAATTTCAAGCGATGTCAATTTCATAATCGTTAAGTGGTCTTCAATTCGCGAACGAGCGAGTCTAGAAGTTTTACGGGCGGCGCGGCACGAAGGGGAGAGGACCTGTCCCGGATATTTCGTAATGCAATGTATTGCGTCGCAACGAGACGCTGAATCTTCTCTCGCCGAATCGCCATAATTTAACGCGCTACACTAGCATAACGACGATCACCGACGCGTAATAAACGGCTCTCCGCGAGGAGGTCCGCTGAACAAACGTGCGTCGCGAAGCCGAAGAACTCGAGGGCTGCGGCTTAATTACGTAATTTTTCTGATGCTTGAGCGAAGCTTCTAAGTGAATTGTCAATCATCGCGTCGAGGATCAATCCGGAGTCTGCTTTCCCACGGATGTATCGGAGGAATCTATTATTTCTTTTTTTTTCGCGAGCAATCTTATGTCTTGACTCAAAGACATCTAGTGGTCAAGAATATATAAACCATTTGCAACGTAGTTCTGCAGAAAAGATTTGATTATATCGCAGGAGCATTTCCGGGCAAGGTCATCAAGTTCTATGTATAGAATTTTCATTGCAAATTCCAGGCGCACAGTGGGAAATTCTGTGCTGTTTTTAGACAAAATTCTTGTGACAGCACAATTTTTAAGATATCCCGTTGATTTTTTTTTTTAAATCCTCAGGAAGACTTGTGCATTAATGCAGTACTGCGGAAATATATTTGTCGCACAACGAAAATTGTTAAACATAGAGTGCAATCCAGTAAATATGAAATTCATATGCAAAAAAACGGTAATCCCTTCATAGACACAAGCTTCTAGGGTATAGTTTAACCGAGATGGATATCATTTTAATTATATTTCAAGTCGTTGATAACAAATTCAAGCTTTAAATTTCAAAATTAATTTGTTTAAACAAATTATCTCAAAGTAAGATGTTTTATAAATTTTTATTTCAAAATCTGTGGATAGAATTACATAGAAAAAACATAGTAGGCCTTCAAAGTAATATCTTTTAGATCCAAATTGTTAATAATAATTTACGATTATTTTTTTAACTTAAAGTATAATATCTCCTATATCTTTATTTAAAGGAATTAACGGAAGATCATCAAGCGAAATGAATATAATTTTCATGATTTTTGATAGCTGATTACAAATTTAACCTCAGAATTGCAAAATTAATTTGTTTAAACAAATTTATTTAAACAAATTATCTGAAAATAATATTTTTTATGAATATTTATTTCAAAATCATTCTGCAGATGGAATTACATAGAAAAAATAGAAAAAGCCTTCGTAGTAACACCTTGTAGATCTATTGTTAATAATAAAGGTTGATTATTTTTTTATAATATTTTTTATTTAGTATTACACAATAAATATATATTTGAATAATTTTCTCTGAGTTTTTGTTTAATGATAATAGTAATTTTCTTTTATGATTAACTGTCTTTGGTTATCGTTTTTAATATTAAAAGATATGTACAAGAACGTCGTTTTCAGAAAACGGCTTTCTTTACGGCTTTCTTCACGTTCTCGATACGAAACATTTGTTGGCAGCTGCACCTAAAGAAAGAGACAGTTAACAAGTATTTATCGAAGAATCGAGCACGAAAACAGAGCGGGCCTGGCTCAATCCCGTTTCGCTCTTCCAGTCGTGGCTGAGACAATCGGACACCCTGTATAACCGGCGCACACGCTCACGCCCGTTCACGCACGTGCACACGCACGTGGGGAAAGTGACTTATACGCAAACGGCCCGGCGAGCGGTGCTGTACAATTCACGCATCTACGCGTCTCTTTCGGGATCCTCATTGGACAACCCTATCCATCAAGATCATCCTCCCTCTCGCCCTCCTCTCTCTCTCTCTGTCTCCATTTTCCCGTGAGCCCTCTTTTTATACACCGCGTTCTCGGATGCGATAGAAGGGTTTTTTTTTTATAGCGGCGTGCCCTTGGAACCGACAATGACCGGCTTGCGTTTCCTGCGCTATCTAGCAGCGCGGCACCTGTTACAGGCCGCTGCTCCTTTCAATCCGATCGGCGATCATCGATTTTCTGCCTCTACCTCTTCTGCGGACGTCGATCCCTATTGGGACAGTACCACTTTCCGCTTGCCTACGTTTCCCTTCTTTCCAATTGCTTTATGTCCCTCGCTAGCTTTGTATAGTTCCTTTAATGGCATTTATTTCAGTGTTTCACTATATATTTATTATACATATATGTATATATTTAGTATTAGTCTTCTAATTTATATGATTCTTTTGACAGTGAAAATTATTTGGCTCGTAGACTGTCCGAGATTGTATCGAAATAGCATATCAGCTCTTTTCATCGATTTTACTTATCTCTGCGTACACAAAGAATTTTCTCTCTTTCTCTCTTCTGGAAAATTTATGGTTCGAGGTTTATTCGAAAACTGTACAAATAGGTGAGAAAGGATTTATTAATAATTGCGCATAAAACTGTTACATACACGTCGTAAGTAGATTATGTGAAATTCTGTCATTACGATACAAGTTTTTGATTAGAAATCAGTTACATTGCCATTGCAAATGTCGAGCCTATAAATATTGAAGTCTATACTATAACGGTACGAGCATCACATATTTATTTACTTTGGCAAGCAAATTCATCGGCATCGGACGCCGTAATTAATCGGTCGCACAACTTTGCGTATCTGTAATTAACGGGAACAAAAGCAAACGAAGCAACCAACTCACAGACCGAAATTTGCCGTGACTCCTCGAATGACCGCGTGGCAGCGTTTCTCTCTCTCTCTCTCTCTCTCTCTCTCTCTCTCTCTCTCTCTCTCTCTCTCTCTCTCTCTCTCTCTCTCTCTCTCTCTCTCTCTCTCTCTCTCTCTCTCTCTCTCTCTCTCTCTCTCTCTCTCTCTCTCTCTCTCTCTCTCTCTCTCTCTCTCTCTCTCTTTCTCTCTCTCTCTTTTAAACAGTGGAATCCTCATGTCGAGTACGTTGCTCCGCCTCGCTGAGAAAGTCGTCGAACGAGAGCGCCCGATGCATCGACCACGCGGAGTTGTCGAACGGGCGGAAGCCCGCAAATAGAAACCAGTTTCTCCCCGCGCGATTGCGAGAGGCTCCTCTCTTCTCTCTCGCTTGTCTCCTTATTCCTTCTCTCCTTTCTTTCTCTTTTCTTCCAGGTAGATTCCTCCACCGCGCGGAAGTGTTACAAGGTCGCGTTACGCGCTGAAATCGCACACGTGACCGGGGATGCTCCTTCCGCGAATCTGCATTCCGGAAGGAATGGCGCGAGCTCCCGAGAAATTTCGTGTTTCGTCCAAGCGGTCGTCTTCTCTCTCTCTCTCTCTCTCTCTCTCTCTCTCTCTCTCTCTCTCTCTCTCTCTCTCTCTCTCTCTCTCTCTCTCTCTCTCTCTCTCTCTCTCTCTCTCTCTCTCTCTCTCTCTCTCTCTCTCTCTCTCTCTCTCTGTCTCTCTCTCTCTCTCCCTTCTTTCCCCTCTCTTTCTTTCCTTCGTTTCGCCTCGTCCGCTCGATCCCCTCTACGAAATCGTCATTGGAGTCGTCATCGTCGTGGCGTTGAGAAAAACGCCCGCTGCACGTATCACGCGCGTACGCGCTCATATATACGCGTACGCATACACATACACGCGCGCGCTCCCTCTCGCACGTACAGACCGTGGAAGCGATTTTCTTCGACCAACGTCCGCTTTATCGTGGGCCTTTCCTCCGTTTTTAGACACACGCCCAAGATAAGAGGAATGATGCCGCATATTTTCGGCCATTCTCGAGCAGGCAACTGCATACGCGGTTTACGGCAAACAGAAACGAAAATTCGTGTGAAAGCGGCGGTCGAGGAGGGACGCAATCCAAGAAATTCCACGTCCGAGACTTTTATATCCGACACGCCATATGAATATTCTATGTTACAATCGTGATAGGGTCCTCTTCTCTCATCGCTTCGAAATTCGCTAATATTACGTCTTTTATGTCGTGATGTTTAACGCGATAAATATAATAGAGTTCCATCGTTTGAAAGAGAGAGAAAGGCGTAAAAAATTCTTTAAAATAAATTCTATGCTATCATATCATGTAATAAATTAATATTTAGAGACCGTATAATTGGTATGCGCGCTACATATATTTGCAGACAGGATTTGATAAAACGTATCTCAGTGCTCAAAAATGTTTCCCCGTTTTTTAACTTGCATATTTTAATAATGTAAGAGGCGTCTTCCAGCAGTTGGGCATATTCAAACTCAGAGACAGTTGAAGTGGGTTCAAACTGATATATTTTAACATTGTAAGAGAAAAACAATTTAAGTATTGCTTAAACAGAACGTGACTTTCTTCAAACAATCTATATATCTTCGTTACTTTCTTGTTTACATAACCAACGACGTTATCAACATACGTTAGGTACACAGAAAAAAAAAAATTCTTATTTAGAGAATATCTTTAGTTTTGGCATGTAAAGCGTAAAATGAGATTATACAGCGTTAAATAATGATAAATTACTTGTATCAAAGCATTATATATAATTCAACAAAGAAAAATATATTCTTAGTGTTTAAAAATAATTTTTATGAATGGAAAGCAAAAAATATTGGATAGAGAATAACACTTTTAAATCTATTAGAATATTCATATTATAACGATAAAGACAGATTGATCTTATTTTAAAATTCAATATTCTCTACGTGAACACAAATAATGTTGATTCAACTTTATTAGTTTGCAATGAAGAAGAGGAAATCGAAAGAAGAAGATAACATTATCGTCAAAATAATCATATTGTACTCTTTATGTGACAATTATATATATTTAAATTAAATTATAATATTTTTAAAATACAAGAATATAAAATCCTTTTAAGGAAATTATATATTCTTGCTTATATATGAAACAATGATTGTGTTGATTTGAATATATTTATCTTGATTAAAGATCAATTTTTTTTCTGCGTAGTTCTTTAAGTTAAATCTAAATGTCTTACAATAACGTCATGGGCTTTGCCCACTTTCGATGTACTCCGGATTTAACGGATCGGAGATCCGTTAATTAAGACCCGTCCGGGAGAGAGGCTCGCCGCCTCCCCCCGCGCATTTCCGCGTTTCATTCGCCCTTCCTTTCTTCCAGAACTTTGCGATTTTCTCACGATACTCGAGTGGAAGCGTCATGCCATCAACCCCCGCACGCACGCGTGTATGCGTGCTGCGGGGTCGACCCGCGTGTTGCTACCCGCGAGGGCTACGCGCCGAAATTACACACGCATACACGTACGTACACCCGCACGCACGCGGCAGCGAACGGTGGGCTCTGGCTCGTCGTGAAGTTCGGTCGTGGTCGCAATTTTCGTGAACGCACACACACGGCTAGGCGTACTTCCCTCGTTTTTTTTCCACGATCCTCCCCTCGTTTCTTGGGGCGCGCGCGCGCGCTCACGCACGCATGTGGATGCGTTATATCGCTGGGTACCGTAGGGCCCTTCGTGCGGGAAGTTGACGTTTCTTAACGGTTCTTTACGGTTATGAAACTATGAATACGTTCAAAAAACGTATATGAAACTAATATGTGCTACCTGGGATTCTAATATATTCATTCTAAACATAGATACGCAGATTTATATAATACTGGACACCACAGACGCGCGCTTGGCGCGCGCTATTTATAATAGCTTTAACACTATGCTATTACTATTGCATTATTAACTCCTTGATACACACAACTGTTAAAATATACGATGACAGCTGCAAATAAAGTAAGCGCAGCGAGAGAATCAATCGGCACCGCGGAAAAGTGGCAACAATAAACTTCGATAGATTCGAGTATCGACTTTACATCTTTTTTTTAGATATGGACTAGCACGCAGCTCGCGCTAACGCGCGCGCTTTCACGTCCAAACTTTTTCCGTTCCATTCACCTTAAAACACTCGTCCCACATCACCATTTCTCTCCGTTAAAATGTATTCCCTTTCTCATCCACTGTGCCAATGTCCATTCGCCACCACTTGTTTCTTTTTTTCTCTCCGCTCACTTCAACATCTGTCTCTCCCATATTTTGTTTTCTTCTTTCTTTTTACTTCTCGCATAAGACTTATCACACTTCGCTTCCTCGGCTCTTATTTTTCTTTTTTTTTCTTACACTTCACATTTGTTATCCCCTCTGCTTTTACTTCTCCCATTCTTCCTTTTTCTTCACTAATTATCTCTTCTTCCATTTTTTCAATATTTCCACCACTACCTCTAATTTTCTTTATTTTTTTATTTTATTTATTGAAAGATAATCTATCACATACTCGTTCTTTGTTATTAATTTTCTTATTTTTTTTCTTTATTTATCGAAAGATAATCTATTACATATTCGTCTTTCTTTCCCATATTTCTTTTTTCCACCTTACTCTTCACATTCTTTATCCCACTCAGGGAGTAAGATATAAGGAGACCGATCTCCATACTTGGCTACCCGCAAAAATCTGGCCTGATTTTGGGCGAAAGTTGAGTGTTAAATGTTACCACTCGCAGCGCTTATGTGCCATCATCGGTGGGTCACATGACGATCCGTTTCAATGTTCAAGTGTCAACTTGGCGACGACAGTACGTACCGACACGTCCCGGTAAAAATTTTTTTATATAAAAACATATCTAAAAATATATATATAATCATATAATATTATATAAAATATTATATAAAATATGTCCATATATGTTTTTTTCCTCTTGTATAATCTCTAGCTGTTTGTATGTACAAGAAAAATAATAAGAAAAAGAATTAGAAAATAATTAAAAGGATAATTTTTGCATTGTCCATTTGTTGCCTATATACATATAATAATATATAAATGTAATAATGTATATAAAATATGATTATATATGATTATATATGAGCAAATTTTTCACATTTGCACAGACTTCATTTTTTTTACAAAAAAATGCAAAAATTATCCTTTTAATTATTTTCTAATTCTTTTTCTTATTATTTGTCTTGTACATACAAACAGAGATTATACAAAAGAAAAAAAAACATAGTATGGACATATTTTATATAATATATTATATAATATTATATGATTATATACATTTAGATATGTTTTTATATAAAAATTTTTTTAGTGCGTCGAAACGTTTACGTCTCATTCCTCGTTCTCTGCCATCAGCCATAAGAAGACCGATCTCCAGATTTACGTCCCTAGTAGCACAGTGACGTTAAATGACGTTTTAATGACGTTTCTAGACGTCTCTAGACGTCTCTAGACGTCATTAAAACGTCATTTAACGTCACTGTGCTACTAGGGGTAATGTTCGTATAATTTATTGAAAGCGAAAAGTGTTGAATTTTGAAATGTCTTGTTTTGTTGCGGGGGATAAATATTTATTGTATGTAGAGAGTACAAAATATAGAACTATCAGAGAATTATTATATGATTATTATTATACCACAGCACAGTATTTCGTAGTTTCGATTAATGATGTTTATTTACAAATCTATTTTTGTTCTATTAAACATGGCCATAATAATTTATTAAAATTCGTAATTATAACTCACTTTCTCAATTATAACTCACTTTTTAACTCAGTTTTCTTATACTTCAATGTAGTAAAATTCCAACCTTACGCATCGCGTAATTTTGTTCAGCCGCCTGTCACCAGCAGCGAGGGTATATACCGTTTTTGGAACACCAGCGCCACCAACTTTCGCCCAAAAATTGACCCACTTTCATAGTACGGAGATCGGTCTCCTTATATCTTACTCCCTGATCCCACTATACCTCCTTTGCTTTTCCTTCTCCCGCTCTCCCTTTTTCTTCACTATCTCTTCTTCCATTCTTTATTTAATCTTTTCTACCGCCATCCTTTTTTTTATTTTTACTATCTCTAATATTTTGTTTTTATTTATATTTATCTATTTATTTATTTATTTACTTATTCTTTTTTATTTCTTTGTTTTTCTTTATTTCTTTATTTATCGAACTCGCCGACATCTTAATGAACCAACCACTCTCGCGCGGAAAAGTGATAGTAATAGTACATATCGACAGCGCGATACATCGATACGTGTTGCGAAATTAATATATTTCAAAAGTGTACTCTGACGAAACGTGAAGCTTTTATAATATATATGTATATAAATGAGTTCATGATCGCCACTGGTGGACCTTATCATTATTAAAGCTACAACTCATCTATCGTAACGCTTTGATCGTGGTCGTAAGCAATGAAGCCGTCGTATATAAACCGTATATCTATGTATAATATATCTATTAACACATTTTTTTTCACACGTCGAGAAAGCTGACAAGTTACGTAAAGAGTTCAAGCTGAATCAACTCATACGATGAGCTTACGATAGCGATTACGATGAGCGTTACGATCGCTTACGGTGAACATTACGATAGATGTAGTTGTAGCTTAAGACTTAATTGCTACACATTACTTTTCCAGTACAGTGGAACAACTAATACAACAATGATCATATCTAGTACAATATTTTATATATACAATATAATAAAAAAAATGGTACAAATTAGAAATTAGCATATTGCTTAATCAACATTTAAAGACACACACAAAGTTCCTCTTATTGTATTTTATTTAATGCAATTACTATTTATTATTTTAGATTCCTCATAAAGGAAGCTTATGTGTGTGCGTCTTTAAATGTTGATTAAGCAATGTGCTAATTTCTAATTTCCTCTCTTTGAAATGATGAGGAAGCAACGTGCAAATTTCTAATTTGCACCATTTTTTTTAATTAAAAATTTATCTGTCGGAAAATAGAAAAGAACGTTCTTTAAACATTTACTAATGAAAGATTATCGTATAGTATCAATACACTGTAATTTTCTAATTATATTTAATTTAGTCTTTTCTAACCCTATTTCAAATATAATTTATTAAGAGAGATTTGGTTTATTACTTCATGAGATACAGATTTTTAAATATCAGAGAATGCGTACAAACATAAAAACTTTACAAAATTAGATCTAATCAACCAAATCTTAATGAGTTATATATGAAATAGGGGTAGAAAAGACTGAAAATTTTAATGGAATTTGAAACAGACCAATATCTCAAAATTTGCGGAAGTTACAGCGAAAATAAACATTTCTCAAAAAATTCAAAAAAAATTTTTAAATACATGATATTCTATTATTAAAAAAAAATTTATCTCAATATTTTAAAATTTGCGGAAGTTACAGCAACCATCGTTTAAACCTATCGTTTAAAAAAAATTCATCATATCATATTATTATGCTGATGAGGACCTAATTTACTTATATAATTAAAGACGTAAAAACCCATACTTCATACATTTATTGATTTTTATATATAAAATCTGCTAAAAACGAATCATTCAAAAGCAATTATTAAAAATAAAATTTACCCAAATTTCTTTTACTAATTGTACAGTTTAAATAATAGTGAATATATTATTGATAATATTAGATCATTTTACATGTTTGTAACGTCCTAAAACTATTTAATTAAATAAACTATTTAATTAAATTTTTCTTTTTTTTTTATTTTTCTCATAATGCAGTTTTATATTTAAATATAAAATTGAGATGCAACGTAAACTGGCATTCTTATTGATAAAACAGATTATAAGGTAGTAAAAATCAAATCGAATAGAATAAAAAACACAGCATAAGAAGATCTTGCTGCGAAATTATGAGATAAATTTACTGGCATGCTGTCGGCATACTGCCAACATTTTGCTATGTGGGGTAAAGCTATTGTCAAGAAACACACAGTAACAGACTACGAAGGTAGAAAATGAAAGGTTTCGAGTTTAAATCCTGATCGGCTCTGTTAATTTTTCCGTTTACCCCTCTCGCTATCCAAAATTTCCTTCCGTATCTTTCCTCCACCCTCACTACACTCCTTGTTTTCTCGTATATTTCCATGATCCTCTTTCCCAACCTCTCACTTACCTATGGTTTTTTCAGACATCTTCCCAAAACCCTCCTGTCCACTGAATCAAATGCTGCCCTTAGATCGACAAAAGCAGCCACTACCTACTTTTTCCTCTTTAATCGCTTCCCTATCGCATAATTCAGTGTGTAAAGGTTGTCCACCACTCCTCTCCTCTTCCTAAACCCTGCTTGGCTTTCTGGAATCATCCCCTTCTCCACCATCTATTCCCTCAACCTATTTGCTAATATCGACGCGTAGACTTTGTACGCCGTCGGCATCAGCGTAATTCCTCTATGCTCACTCACCTCTTTTGCCCCTTCTTTTCGCTATCGGAACGACTACTCCGTCCTTCCACGCCTCTGGAAAACCCTCTCCTTTCCATACTCTCCTGCATACTTCCCATAACGCCTTTCTTAAACCACTTCCCCCATAACTCCACACTTCATTTCCTATCTCGTCCTCTCCCGCCGCTTTACCTTTTTTCAGCCCTTTCAGCACTCTCTCTACTTTCTCCCATCCTATCTCCTTCTCTTTCTCCACTTCCCCCTCCGCCCCTTACTCTCCCTCCTCTCCTTCTCCAAGCCTTCGCTTGTATTCCGTTCCGTCTAACATCACCCTAAAGTATTTATCCCACTCCTTTATTGTTATCTCCTTATTAATTTCTACCCTTCTTCTCCTTTCCTTGTTTATTACTTCCCACACCTGCTTCTCTGTTCTCGCCTCTCTTGCCTCTTTCAGCAGATTTCCCTTTTTTCTTCCTTTTTCCTCACACATTTCCTTATACTCCTTCTTTCTTCTCTTATGATCTTCTTTGTGTTTTCTTCCTCTTTTCCAGTCTCTTAATAACTTTTCTACCTCCTCCCTCTTCTTCCTACAGTCCCCATCCCACCATACTCCCTTTCCTTCTGCCCCTCTTTTTACTCTTCTCACCCTTACTTCCATCTTAATTCTTTTTGTCAACTTTTCGACCTCTTTATCTATTGCCCCCCTACCTATTTCTACCTCCTCCGTCCTTCTTCTAAACTCCTCTCTTGCCTCTTTCGACCAGTCCGTCTTTTAAACCCACCTCTCTCCTTCCGCTATTGTCCCTCTCCTCTCACCAACCCCCCCCCCCCCTTTGTCCACCCGTACTGCTACTGATTGGTGATCCGAATCTACCTCACACCCCATCTCCAATCTTGTCAATCTTTCCCAAGCTTTTCTATCTCCTATTGCGTAATTGATCACTGTTTCCCCCCTTCCTCCTGTAAAAGTCACCTCCCCCTCCTCATCTCCCTCCTTTGCTCCGTTCATAATTTCCCATCCTTCCTCTTCCATCCATCTAATCAGCCCTTCCCCCTACCTATTTATCATTTTATCTTTTGATTTTCTTTCAACAACTCCCTCTTCTCCATCCTCCAGCGCTCCTTTCTCCCCTGTTCTTGCATTGAAATCGCCCCCCAATATCCATCTCTCCTCTCTCCCTTCCCCCTCTTTTACCGATTTTATCTTACCCATCATCTTATCCAAGTTGCCGCTTACGTAAACTGTTGCCAATCTCCATTTCTCCTTCTTCCATCTTACTTCTCTAATCATTGAACTCTCCTTCTCCACCCATTCTTCTTCCTCTTCTAACCCTTTTCTGACTCCCATCATTATTCCACCTATTGCTCTTCCTTTTCTTCCAACTCTTTCTTTCCTTGCACCCTGTATACTCCAGTTGAACTCCTTTGGCACCCTATTCTTCATTTTCTCCCATTCTTCCTGTTCCAGCCACGTCTCCACCAACCTCACGACATCCCACTCTTTTATCCTTTCCCAAAACCCTTCTTGTTTTTCCTTCACTCCCGCTACATTCCAAAAGCCTATCTTTAGGCTTCCTTCCTGTTCTTTCCCCTCCTCCTCCTTTCTCCTGCATTCCTTTCTTCCCCCTTTCCCCATTCTCCCCTACTTTACCTCTTTTTTACTTCTTTTTCCTTATCCCAACTCCACCACTTCCCCTCTATCCAAATCTTTCCGTACTTCCCGGGAAAAAATGGAGGAGATCTGACCATGTCTGATTTGATAAAATGAGATACAACGAGATCTGAAATTCAAGTAAAGTCAGATCTGATTGGATACAATTTTATCTCGCCAGATCTGCATGGCCATATCTGATCACATGCAGCCAGATATGCTGAACTATAATCCGATCTCACCAGATCTGACCATTGCTGCCGTTCGATATTGAATCGCAGATCCAATCGGATCTCTTCCGATCTAATCGGACATTATCGGATTGCTTCAGATCTCCTGAAGTACGAGCAGACATTATGCCTCAGATCTTGTCGGATCTGAGCAGACCTAGCCAGACATATCTTGATCTCACCAGATAAGACCAATCTTGGCTTACAAAGTTGTGTTGCTGATCCAATCAGATCTCTTCCGATCTTGCTAGATCTGAGCAGACCTAGTCAGACATATCTTGATCTCACCAGATAAGACCAATCTTGGCTTACAAAGTTGTGTTGCTGATTCAATCAGATCTCTTCCGATCTTGCCGGATCTGAGCAGACCTAGTCAGACATATCTTGATCTCACCAGATAAGTCCAATCTTGGCTTACAAAGTTGTGTTGCTGATCCAATCAGATCTCTTCCGATCTTGCCGGATCTGAGCAGATCTCGCCAGTATAGAACTTATAAAAATTTCGTTCTCAAATCGTCCATTATTAATTTTTACACCCAATGTTGGACATTATATCAAATATAATATTAACTCTGTAAAGGGGAAGGTTAAATGATTTTTGGTCAAAAAATCAATTAATTTTTATATTAAAAACAGTTTTCTCAATTTTGAAACATTAACATATATAATAAATATAGTCTCTGCCAATTTGATAATAATTGTTAATTTCGACACCATATTTAGAATTTATCATAAATATTCCATTAAAAAAGTACCGTGCAAAATTAATTAATAATAGATAAATATAAAAGATTAATGTGTATATGTATATATAAAACATAAATCTTTTAAATTATTTTGCAAACATACCTTATAATTTAAACTGATAAAATAATATAATCACATATAAACTTATACAGTCATATAAGATTATATATGATCAGATCATAATGTTGCATCTCAAAGTATCCGATAGATGGCATCCGACGGAATCTGATTCTCGTATTTAAAAATTGATGAACAGTGGTATAAGAACGGTATCAGACACAGCAGTGTCGTGCTAAGTTGCGCCAAGTTATGTAAATCGTGGAACGGCACAACTTTTGTATCGTGGAGTCCACTTTTATAATAAAGTGGCACATTTAAAAAATAACATTTGAAAACAACAATTTTCTGCAGTGGATGGACACCGGATCGGATCAGATCTACTCATGTCTGATTGGATCTGAGCAGATATAATAGATTATTCTCGTTACATATCTGACTCTATCCGCTAGGATCGGATCAGATCTACTCATGTCTGATTGGATCTGATCAGATAGGGCCAATATTTTGATCAAACCAGATCTGAGTGGATTGGATCTGATGAGATCTGCTCAAGTCTGTTCAGATCTCTTCCATTTTTTCCCGGGTTTACCCAAGCTCTCCTCCTATTCCTTCTCTCCTTCTCAGCTATCCTCTACAGGCTCCATTACATTTTTCTTTCCTTCAAGGTCATGTCATCCTCTATTCTTTCCATCCTTCCTTTCAACACATCCTTCCTCTGCATTACCTCTCTTTTTCTTTCTCTATCTTTTAACCTAATTAAAACCATTTTCTTCTCTTTCTTCGTCTTACTTCCTATCTCTTTTACCTCCTCTATTTCTCCCTCCACCCCCATCTCTAGCCATATCTTCTCTACCGCTTCTTTTAGCATTACCTCTTCCACCTCCACCCCTTTTATTACTACATTGTTTCTCCTTCTGTCTCTCTCTTCTAACTCTCCCCACCTTTCTAGCTCTCTTACTTTCACTTACATTGCTTTATCTCTTTTTTCTATCTCTTACTTTCCTTCCTCTTTCACTTCTCCCTGCCCTTCCTTCCTTCCATCTTTTTCCTTCTCTATACTCTCCAGTCTTTCTTTCAACTCTTCTATCTCCTTCTTCAATTCCTCCCTTTCCTTCTGCCATTTCACCTTTCTTTCCTCCACATCCGCCCTCATCTTCTTAATCTCATTTTTTATCATTTCTTTCTCTTTCTTGCTTTCTACCTTCTACCCTCTCTTTCTGTTCTTTCTTTAATTTCCGTTTTTCCTCCATCATTTTACTCATTATCCTTATCATCTGTTCTTTCCCCTCTGGCGATCTCACCGTTTTCCTACTCCTTTTAAACGCCTTTTCCTTTTCTCCTCTTCCCCCTTCCTCTCCTTTTCTTTTAAAATAATCATCCATATCCGCTTTATCCTTTCCCTCAATTTCCTTTTTCATCCCCTCTACTCTCCTTTTTATCCCCTGCCTTCCTCTCACCTTCTTTATTCTATCGTCTCCTTTTCTCGCTATCTCGCTTCAAATCTACCGCCGCCCTACTCCTTCCTCTTCTCTCTCCGAGATGTCACTACCTGTTCTCTCAGCCTTTCTTACTCTTCACCCGCGATGTCACCACCTCTCAACCGCCTGCCAAACTTCACTTTTTCTCTAAGGTGTCCCTAACCTCTTTCTGACCACACACCGTTACTACCTAACATCTCCTCTTCTACCCTTCCTTGCTTCTCGCCACCACTTCCACCGCCTTCGCCACCTCTCCCTTCCCTCCACCACTACTCTCCTCTCTGCTACTACTCCTAATCTCACTCTATGCTTTATTTTTCGCTCTCTATCGCGCTTGCTAACCACCCGCTTCCACCGCCTCCTACACCAAAAGTTCCTCTCCCTCTCTTATTAATTAATCACATATTATTTTATTTTTCAGACTCCCTTGTACTTTTTCAATCTTTTTCATTCTTACTCATTCTCTCTCATTTTATCTCATTTTGTTTTATTTAATTTGTTTGATTCACTCTCAATTACGTTCTTTTCATCACTATCTTTATGTAGTCTCCTTCCACTGTCTTTGTATAGTTTCCTTCTTTCTCATCTATTCTGCATCATTTTTCTAATTTTATTGCATTTTACTGCTTTACCTTCTCTCATTCTTTTTTATTCTTATTTGTTCTCACTCATAATGCTTCATTTTCGCTCATTGTCTTCTCTTTATTTCTCCCATTCTTTTTTATCTTCTCTGATTCTCTCTGATTTTTGTTCATGTCCTATTATTCAATTTTATTCTCATCTATTCTCTTAAATTCATATCCTGTCGTCCTAATTCTGTCTCTTTTCGCATTTTGCAGCCATTTTTTCTTATTCTCACTAATTCTCTCTCTCTCTCTCTCTCTCTCTCTCTCTCTCTCTCTCTCTCTCTCTCTCTCTCTCTCTCTCTCTCTCTCTCTCTCTCTCTCTCTCTCTCTCTCTCTCTCTCTCTCTCTCTCTCTCTCTCTCTCTCTCTCTCTCTCTCTCTCTCTCTCTCTCTCTCTCTCTCTCTCTCTCTCTCTCTCTCTCTCTCTCTCTTTCTCTCTCTCCCTCTCTCCCTTCTCTCTCCCTCTCCCCCTCTACCCCTCTCTATCCCTCCCTCCCTTCCTTCCTCCCTCTCTCTCTTTCTATCCCCCCTTCTCCTCTCTCTCTCTCTCTCTCTCTCTCTCTCTCTCTCTCTCTCTCTCTCTCTCTCTCTCTCTCTTTCCCCCTCTTCCTCTTCCTCTCTCTCCTTTTTTCTGCCTCTTGGCTCTCCTCTTTCCTTTTTTTTATTTTTTCTTCCTTCTATTTTTTTTAACTTTATGATATCTTAATCATAAAGAATAAAAGAATCATATATTACATAAAACACGCTGTAGCTATCTTCATCGTTGATGTGATCATGATTTATAGCATCAGTTATATCTATTATTGTTTAAAAATTTAAAGAAAAAAAAATTTGCTTTTTCTTGTCACGCAATGACTCAACGTAAATTTTTTTTTTAAATAGGACGGAATTTAAAAAAAGCTCTAAAAAGAATAAAAAATGAAAAAAATTAACAAATAAAGAAGCTTTCAAAAGTATGAAATAATACTTTTAAGAATTTCTTTCAATTTTTTGAAGTCGGCGCCAAATTAATGATAATTTTAATAGCGTTTTTCATTGGCAGAATTAGTGCGCACTTACAAGTACGCTCCAGTTCTGCCAAAGAAAAACGCTATAAGTATTCTTTTCAATTTTTTGAAGTCGACGCCAAATTGATTTAGTAATTATTAATTTGGCGCCGACTTCAAAAATTGAAAAGAAATACTTAAAAATATTATTAATTTGGCGCCGACTTTAAAACATTGAAAGAAATTCTTAAAAGTATTATTTCATACCTTTTAAATCTTCTTTATTTTTTAATTTTTTTCATTTTTTTAGAGCTTTTTTGAAACCGGTTTTATTTAAAAAAATTTTTTTTTACATCATACTTCTTTAGTGCGTTATTCAGTTGATACGAATCAAAAATAATAATTTATTATTTGCTTGTAATTATTAAGTATGCATATTTCCATACTGCTCCGTACCCTGATGTTCTAACGCGATATTTTATGTACTACAACTTTCCGGAGCAAGGATTGCTCTACAGTGAAAACCGCATCCGTCCAGTAGTTTCAGAAAAAATCGTGGACATACCCACATACATCATACTCGCCGAATTGAGAACCTCCTTTTTGAAGTCGGTTAAAAATAAATTATATTTAATTTTTTATTATGAAATTAAATTTTACACATGACTGTTATGTCACATAAAAATTGATATATAAATATATTTTAAAAAATAGAAGAAACAATTAAAATTTTAAAAATTGCTCAAAATCTTTAAAAAAGATAGAACCGATTTCAAAAAACTGTAAAAAATAAGAAAAAATTTAAAAAGTAAAGAGAGCTTTACATTTTTTCTTACTTTTTAGAGCTTTTTTGAAGTCGGTTCTATTAAAATTTTTTTTTATTTTATACTTTTTTAGTGCTTTATTCATTTAATATGATTAAAAAATAATATATAATCTATAATATAATTCATAATATATAATACATTTGCTGTTATAAACATTTTCAACACTTGCATGCATTGCATTTTTATATATTATTTACATAAAAATACGATGCATGCAAGTGAAATGTTTATAACAGCAAGTGCATTCATTTCTGTGCAAAACACGTATTATATGATGTTCATCCTTTACAGAGAAATCAACTAATCTGTAGTATATTGAAATTAATGAGCGGTAGTGTATATAAAGAAGTTAACTAATATATAAATTTAAATATATTTGCAATATGATAAATATTTTTATAATATATTATACCTTTCTCTTTATTGTTTCTTCTCTTCTCCTTCTTTCTTCTTTTTCTATCTCTATATCTTTCTCTCGTCTTAAAATACTTTTTACTTTTTTATAAACAGTTTAAGGTATCGATACAATAAATATAAATAATACTATAAAAGCTACATTTGGATGAAACGGTAATAATTTACACATCCTACCTCTATAATTATGTTAAAATCATAATAGCGTAATAAATGAAAACGACTCATAGGAATAAATGTGATAGTATTTATGAAATAAAATTAAGTATGAAATATACATTTAAGAAATATTACTTTAATGATTATATTATCTTACGCGTTATTAACATTCCATACAGGCGAAGCAAATAGATGCTATGATATACAAGATACCTTTAAACAATTGTTTCATTTTCTAACATTTTTCAGATATACTGTAGTATAATCGTATAATCGTCATATTTTTTTACACAGGAATACTAACGCAAAATTATTCGGACATTGTCACTACTAAAATTAAAAAATCAGATGAAGGGTTAGGTAATGTACACATTTTTAATTCACATATCTCTCATTTATTACCCATCATCATTTCATAATGATACATTTGCAACGAAATAGATACGCCAGTACCCAAAACGTATATCTGTAATCTAAACACAAGTTTTTATATTCTGGAAACAATACAAGTGTCTTAAAATACTTTTTACTTGTTTATAAGCAGCATAAAATATCGATACTATCCGAATAATATAAAAGCTACATTTGGATGGAACGATAACAATTTAGACACCCTACCTCTATAATTATGTTAAAATCATCAGATATACTGTAATATAATCGTCATATTTTTTTTACACAGAAATACTAACGCAAATTATTCGGACATTGTCACTAAAAAATTAGATGAAGATAGTTTGTAATCATACAAAGATACTGTTTAGTTAATGTACACATCTTTTTAATTCACATATCCCTCATTTACTACCGATCATCATTTTATAATGATGCATTTGCAACGAAATAGATACGTCAGCAACATTCGAAACCATCGACTGGAAAAAGCATTCCTCTTGGTCTATTCGTTGTGACGGATAAAATCGTATAATTTCAGCACTGAGCAGTGGATTCACTTCAATTGATGCGATTTTAAGACAGAGCTCAATTCAAAGAATCCTCGTTGTTACTAAATATACTTACAAGGCCTGTGAATAGAGCTAATTTCCCTGCCATGCGCATATCTTTCTTTTTCGTGGCTATATCCTGATTAGGCATCATCCTGTCCGCAATATGCTTATAGACTTTTCCATTCATCAGCATTAACTTAAAAAATAAAAAAGCCGTCGTACCATCTGACATCGTTATATATAATTGTCTTAGTACTTGCAACTCGCATCAATTCTACTGTATTTAATGCTAATATAGGTCACGATTTAGATTTTTCTGTGCTTTGCACACTCACTACGCTATACAAAAATTTACTTTAAATGCTGTAATCTTTTCAACGTGTTAAGATTCTTAAATATGCAAGATACAACTCACGTTGCTTGACCGTGTTCTTTAACATGGCTTAAAAACATAGTTGCAACTTCTTTGTCAAAAGAACGTACACGATTCCAACACAATATCTTGACCATCGGAAGACTTGACAGTTATCTAAAAAAAATAAGAAAAAATTTTTAAAAATAAAAAAAGCTTTACATTTTTTCTTACTTTTTAGAGCTTTTTTAAAGTCGGTTTTATTAAAAATTTTTTTTATTTTATACTTTTTTAATGCTTTATTCATTTAACATGATTAAAAAATAATATGTAATCTCTTTCAAATATTATATATCTTTCTACTTCTTTCTGCACTTTTTCAATCAGTATCTCCAATATTTTTGCAATATTTTAACCATACAGGATAACTCCATCTGTTTTTGTTACATATAAATTTTTATTGCATTGTCTCGTATACTCTCCTTTGGTTTTAGGCTGTGTAATTCCTTACTTGTTGTCGTAATTGGATATCATTTGAGGATAACATTTTCTTGTAATTTTTATTTGAGAAAAGTCGCTATTTTATAATTTAAATAAATCTTCGGGTAATTATGAAGAAAAGTGGCTTCCTCACCGATTTGTCTAAAACTTAATAAATATTGTGTAGGTCCACCTAGCTTACTGGCTGAAAAAGTGCAAAAAAGGGAGGCTTAAAAAATCTTTATTAAAACTTCCTATACACATAAAATCCTGAAAAGACGTAAAATGTAAGTATAAGAAAATCGACCAATCCCAATCAAGTATTGTGCTGTCCGTAATCCCAGTAAAAGAAAATATTAGATTAAAATTGATCGATTTTCTTATGCTTATTACCTTTTATGTCTTTATGGGATTTTATGTGTGAAGCGGGGAGCACACACTTCTGCACAACGCGATTGGTCGAAACTTTCTGTTACTGTTACGAAAAACTTGTGTGTCCGGGCCCTTAAAGGCTATTGCACATAACAAAGTTTAAAGGTCAATCCAGACAAACTTGCATAGCGCATAAACATAAGCATAAGAGAATTGATTGGTCCATATGCATGTGCATAAGGAAATAGACCAATCCGTTTCTTTATGCATATGGTTATGCACCTATGCAAGTTTGTCTGGATAGACTTTTATGGCTTCTGCCCACAGAACACGGAAACGCTTGCCGCGCGGCAAGAAGCGATCGACACGGTAGCTAATAAACTTTTGGTTCTTACAGAAAAGTGACACGTTGCTTGGTTACCGCGTCGCTCCTTGCTGCGCAGCAAGCGTTTCCGCGTCCTTTGGGCAGAAGCCATTAGTCATAATTGTAAGGCCATAAGAAAATAGACCAATCACACTCGATTATTCTTCAAACGCAAGGAGAATAATCGATTATGATTGGTTTATTTTTTTACGACCTTACGATTATGGCTGAATCTTTGTTACGTGCAATGGCCTTAAGTTTGATCAAAATAAGGTCATAATCGTATTCATATATCGCATCGTTTATATTAAAGGAAATTCAAGGTTTATTGTACTAATTGCCAGTTTACGTACAGAAATGTTTTATTTTTAAATTATGATCAAATTACAATCAATACAAATATATCGGAAACAAGCAAGTTAGAGAATATCTCAGTTTTTTTGCTACCATAAGAATATTCAGATAAAATGACAGCTATTTTGTTAGGTGTCGATATATTGCATCAACCGCCATGTGTTTTTGCAAAATTCATGAGATACGTCCTATTAGTTATTATCATATCCGGAAGAAGAAACAACTGTTTTAAATTGATAACTGATTTTTAATAAATGTTGGTAATCAATTTAAAACAATTAATTATATCTATTTTATAAAAGCTAGTTTATTTGTTCACATATCCACATTTCAACTAATTGTAAGTAGTATTATAGTAATAGGTATGCACTAAGTCTGTACCTCGCGATCACCGGCTTCGACCGACCAATCAAACGCGCGAAAAAGCGACAACACTACGACGCGAGATATTTGAATCGAAACGCTCACTTCTCGATACACGTGAACAACTAAAATATAAAATTATTAAACAAGTTTAATTGAAATAATTCAATCTAACTACTTGAGTATACCCCCGCGCGTGTAATTATTAAGTGAGCGAGAGAGGTAGAGAGAAAGAGAGGAGGGAAAAGTACTATTCCTATAATTTTACAAGAAAGTAAAATATGTCGCATTATTTATATTAAATGAAAGATTTATCGTACCAATTGCCAATTTATGTACAGAAATGTTTTATTCTTGAATTATGCACAAATTACAATCAATATAAATGTATCTAAAACAAGCAAGTTGGGGGATATCTCAGTTTTTTGGCTGCCATAAGAATATTCAGATAAAATGATAGCTATTTTATTAAGTGTCGATATATTGCATCAACCACCATGTGATTTTGCAAAATTCATAAGACACGTCTGATTAGTTGTTGTCATATCCGAAAGAAGAAACAAACTGTTTTAAATTGCATGATAACTGATTTTTAATAAATGTTGATAATCAATTTAAAACAATTAATCATATCTATTTTATAACTTAGTATAGTAAAGCTACAATTATCTCAGAAAGTTTCTTCAACACCGCACCAATATTAATTTCTACGTCCTTGACGAACATCTTTCGGTTTCTCGAAGGGAATAGCCACGCCGCCTTTAACGATTTCCCACTTTCCTTTGCCATCATCTTCATCACGTTTCTTTTCTCGTTCTTTTTCTTTGCGTTCTTTATATTGCTCCTTCCTCTTCGTTTTATCCTCGTCCTCCTCCTAGGCTAAAGCCCTATGTAAAAAAAATTATGGTGTCATATAATATATTATGCTTCATGTTATCGGCGTTTTAAATATACAATATTTCGCGTCTTACCTGTTATCAGAGCGGCGAGACCTTTAGCGTAAAATCGACAATGCATCGGCCCCAAGCATCCATACATGGAATTGGCTGTGAGGTTCAACGCCATTTGCCTGATATGGTAATCCATTTTCTGTTCCGGCAATAAATTCGGCGCTTTCATGAGTTGCTTGATCTGCTTTTGACTAATTTGTGAATCTCCGTCGGGATCATACCTGACTCCAGATTTAACTCGAGAATATTTAATTGCTGCACTGTGTAAATTACGTTTTAGTCCAGATATTTACTTCATGATATTGTTTGCATATAAGAAAATTACCTCGACGTCAGCATACGCCGCACCGGGCACGATGGTAAAACACAAATTGTACTCTTGTATAATACTCGGATTAATACATCTTGTATAATACCAAAAATTGAAGTTCATCAGCAGTCCCAACTTGTCATAGAAACCTTTCTTCGGATCAAGTACGAGGCCTCCAGCATACGCCGCAGCTTTTTGTTGGATATGGCAATCACACCGATATGTGGCGCTAGCGTCGCGTTCTTAGTTACCGGCAATGGCGATTTTGTCACTAGATTATATTGTATTCTATGGCCGGGATTTTTGCATTCTGAGAGTCGAGTTTTCTTTCTATTACTATTACTTAAGTTCAGTTCTGGTTTCGCTGCCTCACGTGCAAGTCGACCTATTGTTACATGTCGATATACGGAAATAAACTAAAGAGCGTGTATAGTAAAAGTACGCACAAGTACGTGTATTGTTAACCTGTCCCGTTTCAGCACGACTGCGATAAAGAAAGGATACGACAACGCTTACATTCAACAGGTTATGGGCCCAGATTTTGTGCGTGCATAAAGTGTTTCTCGACACGGCAAAAAATGGCGGACGTAACGAAAACAACCATAGCGAAGTTAAACGGAGAAAATTACTTCGTGTGGAAATACAGGATGGAGATGTTGCTCATGAAAGAAAAATTGTGGAGCATAGTGAGTGAGGACAAACCAGTGGCAGGGGCGGATGGCAGAAATGCAGAACAGATTGCCGCATGGCAACAGCGAGACGATCAAGCGCGCGGATGGATTGGACTTTTGGTCGACGACAGTCAATTGTGCCATATAAGGAACTCGACGACAGCGAAGGAAGCATGGCACGCACTCAAGGCGTATCATGAAAAGGACACGCTGAGCAATAAAGTGACTCTGATTCGGCGTATTTGCTGTAGTAAAATGGAAGAAAGTGGCAACATGGATGATCATCTGACCAATCTGACGGATCTGTTTCAGAAATTAACAGATCTCGGTGAAGAGCTTTCGGACAGCTGGATCGTCGGAATGATATTAAGCAGCCTGCCAAGGAGCTACGACACGCTTGTCACGGCGCTCGAAACAAGGCCGGAGGCAGACCTGACTTTGAGCTTGGTAAAGTCAAAGTTGCTTGCGGAATACAATCGCCGAAAGAAAGCGCATGGCGGCGATAGCGGTGAAGCGGTATTGAAGACGACGAATAGAAGCACAACATGTTTCTTCTGCAAGAAAAATGGGCACATGAAGCGCGACTGCACGAGATACAAAACCTGGAAAGAAAAACAGAGTAAGGAAACGCAGACAAAGGAAAAGCAGGATAAAGCAAATAAGGCGCCGAAACCGGAGAAGCTCAATAAAGTAGAACAAAATCAGGAATTCTTGTTCATGGTTAAGGCTGGCAGTCATGCAGGTTGGGTTATTGATTCGGGGGCCACGTGCCATATAGCGAGCGATAAACAGTACTTTGTGTCGCTTGATGAGACAGTGCGCAATAATCTCAACGTCGCGAACGGTGAAAAAGTGAGCGTAAAAGGTAAAGGGACATGCGTGATTCGATTTGTGAATGAAGATGGCGTTGAATCGCGGGGTACAGTCTCGGAAGTGATGTACGCTCCGGATATCAACGGAAACTTACTGTCGGTAAAGAAACTTTTAGACAATGGTTATACAGTAAATTTCAAGCCGGGTGCGTGTGAAATCTCGTATAAAGACAAAAGGATCGGGATTGCGGACGAACATTTAAATTTATTCCGGTTACGTGAATCAATAAAGGCATGTATGGTGAGTGAACACAAATCGAAGTGTATCCACTATTGGCATCGAGTTTTTGGCCACCGTGATCCAGAAGCAGTGAAGTTAATGTGCTCGAAAGAACTGACCAATGACATGACAATTGAAAACTGTGACATTAAGACATTTTGTGAAGTGTGTGCTCAAGGTAAACTGACACGCATGAAATTCCCGAAACAATCATTAAGCAAATCGACAGCGCCGCTCGATCTCATCCATACAGACGTTTGCGGACCCATGCAGACAGTATCACCAAGTGGGATGCGTTACGTGCTCACATTTATCGATGACTTTACCAGGTATACAGTAATTTACTTGATTAAACAGAAGTCAGAGGTTGAAATCAAGCTGAAGGAATATATAGAAATGGTGAAGACCATGTTTGGACGTAAACCTAAAGTGATCAGGTCGGATCGAGGAGGAGAGTACGTCGGGAATCAGGTCATCAGAATGCTGAAAAGCGAAGGAATCCGAATGCAGTATACAGCGCCGTACACACCACAACAAAATGGTGTGGCGGAACGGAAAAACCGGACGCTTATCGAGATGGCGAGATGCATGCTTCTTGAGGCCGGGCTGCCATACAGTTTTTGGGCAGAAGCGGTGAACACAGCTAATTATCTCCAGAATCGTTCACCTTCCCGGGCAATTGACAGAACACCGCATGAATTGTGGACAGGAAGCAAGCCAGGTACGAAACACCTTACAATTTTTGGAATTAAATGTTTTGTTCATATACCCTCAGAGAAGCGACGCAAATTGGACAACGTGGCAGCACCAATGATCTTCCTTGGTTACGACGAGCACTCTAAGGCATACAGGTGCTATGATCCACTTAAAAGGAAGATGGTCATCAGTCGGGACGTGCGCTTTACTAGCAAAATGTATTCAGCATCAAGGGTTGACATCGATTTATCCGGAGGGCAAATAATTCCAGAAGATAAATCAGCCAGTATCGAGATCAACTTAAACGAGCGAGATCCAGAACCAGTATTCATTCAGGAGGAATGGAACGATATTCGTGAGTGGAGCAGTGATTCGGAGTACGAATCAGCGGATGGGCATACAGAACAATCGGATGATGAGGAAGGCGAAGCAGAGCAGCAACAACAGGTACGCGTCTCACAGCGCGTAAATAAGGGCATACCTCCTCGTCGCTTTATTGAAGAAATCAATGCGGTAAACCCACAAGTAGCAGAACCAAAGACGTTGGCCGAGGTCATGGCTAGCGAACAGAAGGGCGAATGGATCAAGGCCATGGATAGCGAGATGGACTCGCTGATGAAGAATGGGACCTGGGAGCTGTGCGAGCTACCAAGCGACCGAGAGCCGATAGGATGCAAGTGGATTTTTAAGTTGAAGACGAATGCGGATGGGAGCATCAAGTGTTTTAAGGCGCGGTTAGTCGCCCAAGGATTTTCATAAAAATATGGGACAGACTACGATCAGGTGTTCGCTCCCGTGGTGAAGCAGACAACATTCCGGATTCTCTTGATCATTGCAGCGGAACAGGGCATGCTGGTGTTCCACTGGGATGCAAAAACGGCCTTTCTCAATGGAAGACTGAAAGAAAAGATTTTTATGAAACAACCGCCAGGATATGAGCAAGAGGGCATGTTGGATCTTGTCTGCTTACTCAAGAGAAGTATATATGGACTCAAGCAGGCAGCGAGATCGTGGAATGAGGCGATTCATGACGCACTGGAGAAGCTCGGGTTCATTCAGGGCAATGCGGATCCATGCTTGTATTCAGCAAAGCTGAGCGACGAGTGGTGCTTTATACTCATTTATGTGGATGATTTGGTCATTGCTAGTAAGGAGCTTCGAATAATCGAATCTGTGAAGAAAGCACTCTTTTCAGAATTCGAGATGCAGGACCTTGGCGAGATCCGGTACTATTTGGGATTGGAGATCGACAAGAATCAGGATGGATATTATCAAATCTGTCAGACGAACTACATTCATCATGTAGCATCATTGTTTGGGTTGAATAAAGCCAAGGCATCAAACGTGCCAATCGACCCGAACTACGATAAAACAAAGGACGAAACGGAGGTTTTGCTCAACAACGCAAACTATCAACGTCTGATCGGGTGCCTGCTCTACATTTCGGTGTGCACTCGACCGGACATATCAGCGAGTGTGTCGATCTTGGCACAAAAGGTCAGTAGACCAACACAACGTGACTGGAACGAGTTGAAGCGAGTTGTGAAATATCTGATTGGCAGTTCAAAATTGAAGCTGACGTTGGGCAAGGCAGCAAACAAGGAGTTTGTTTTCGGCTACGCAGATGCGAATTGGGCTGAAAGCAAGGCAGACCGGAAATCAAACAGTGGCTACATATTTCTGGTCAATGGTGGAGTCGTGAGCTGGGCATGTCGGAAGCAGACGTGTGTGACGCTATCAACTACCGAGGCGGAATTCGTTGCTCTGTCCAGCGCTTGTCAGGAGGCTTTATGGTTGCATCGAATTCTAGATGACGTGAAGCATCCAGTTGGCGGAGCAATCATTATATACGAGGACAACCAGAGCTGTCTCAAACTTATTGAGGAAGAGAAGCTGTCAAACCGCACTAAACATATCGATACTAGGTATCATTTTGTGAAGGACTTCGTCAGCAAAGGGGACGTGCAATGCAAGTATTGTCCAACAGAGGCTATGTTGGCGGATCTACTCACCAAGCCACTACCAGCACATCGGTTCAAGACATTACGAGAGGATTGCGGTCTTGTGTGATTGAGGAGGAGTGTTGGATATGGCAATCACACCGATATGTGGCGCTAGCGTCGCGTTCTTAGTTACCGGCAATGGCAATTTTGTCACTAGATTATATTGTATTCTATGGCCGGGATTTTTGCATTCTGAGAGTCGAGTTTTCTTTCTATTACTATTACTTAAGTTCAGTTCTGGTTTCGCTGCCTCACGTGCAAGTCGACCTATTGTTACATGTCGATATACGGAAATAAACTAAAGAGCGTGTATAGTAAAAGTACGCACAAGTACGTGTATTGTTAACCTGTCCCGTTTCAGCACGACTGCGATAAAGAAAGGATACGACAACGCTTACATTCAACACTTTTTTCCTACGCGAGCCATCTGACATATATCTAGTTTCGTAATAACGACAATATATAAAAATATATTGAGATCTCACCATCGCCTCGCCCTTTCTTTTCAATTTTCTTATCCAGCGTTATGTAATCTTTCAAATTAAAAGCATGTAACAACAGATATTCGTTTCTCTCCGCTCTTCCGCCTAATAGCGTCCTTGATAAAATGTTATCTATAGGTATTCATTCAATTCGCAAAATTTAATTATAATTGCATTATTATATTTTATAAGTAAAATGAGAAATATAATGAAATGTACCTGTTAAACAAATGATTTGAAGCGCGATCGATATAACATTGAGATCCATCACTATAGTCATAATGTATTTTGCTTCTTTTAACGTCACATGCATTAGATTTAGCACTTTGTCAGCTGTATTGAAGAACGATGGAGTTTCCGCTGGCGTAATCTCTTTACATTCGTGTTTCTTCATCTTTAATACCTAAATATTTATCAAAATTAAGTTGTTTGGTCGGATGAACAATATAATACCAATATTACGAGTATCGTATGACTTACTGCACTGCATAGTGATTGCAGATCATAACTTCTGACTTTTAAGTTCAATTCCTTCACCGAAACTTGTATATCATGTAAATTGGACGACCAACAAATCCTTGATTAAGGATTATTTTCCCCTGTATAAATATTACATGTATTATTTTATGTTAAAGAAATTATCTTATTTACATGCCAGTTATATAAACATAATTTTAATACTCCATGCTCCATCTTTCTTTGATTGATTTATAGTCTTATGAGCCTTTACTATTAGATTTATATATACGCGGGCTAGACATGCGTTTTTCAAGTTAATGACCGGTTATTGCGATAAATATTACCATAAGCCTTGGTAGTCGAATTGGTACGACGCCCTACACGGAATGAGGGAGGTTCCAGGTTCGAATCCTGGCTGAGGTAATATTTTTCGAAATAAATTCTTTACGTTTTATAAACAATTAAATCGTTTAGATTTAATTCCGGGGTAGGGAAGGGTATTAATTTTCCAAGATAGCTGTGTTTCAAATCCGACAAATTTGCGGCGCGCAGTTTATTAAATTGGAATATATGTATATGTACAGTGTGTACATTACACAATTCGTTAATTCTTTACGGAATTATAGAATATATGAACACCAACACCTTGTTACGGCTCCATGCTCCATCTTTCTTTGATTGATTTATAGTCTTATGAGTCTTTACTATTAGATTTATAATTTTAATATTTTACATAAATATACCATGCTAATTTTACTATCTTAAGGCTCCTGGTCCCTGAGCCGAAAACTCCGCGTTGACAGTGGCGACGTACCATCACGGTAAAAATAAGAACTCTCTCCAATGGAGAATTCTGTCCTTTGTGACATGTTGACAACCTTATTTTGTCTTGCGATTATTTTCTTTATTATTCGCTCTGTACTTGTGCTGTAACGTTTAACGTATTCGTGAAACTCGTAAAATTGACCGAGAAGTAAAATTTGCAAGAAATACATATGTGGAAGGAACATTCTCCACTCTTTTCGATAGTTGTCAAACGACTTGTTTTTCGGCTTTGTTTTATGACTGTTTGTTTATTGTCGAGAGAAAAGAATAGCCCCCGGTCAATTTTAGAAGTGTTCTAAAACGATCTATAATGATTTTTTTTTATTGAAAATGTCTTTATTTCGGAATCAAACGCAAGACAAAATAGTGTTATTTCTCGCTTCAATAGCAAGAATTCAATATGGTTGCGATGATTATCCAGGAGCCTTAACTTTAATTTATTTAAAGAATTATGTATTTTACCCGAAGTAGGGGAGTAGTTATTGATTTTAATCTTCCCATTCTGTTCCAATTGGATACTTTTAATGTAAACATTCTCTGCATCAAAACATCAAGCTGAAATGCACAGTCGTAGCCTATTATTAAATCGGGATCCGCTTTCCGCATTAAAGTTAACAACTCTTCGAGTAACTCGCTTTCAATTTCGCATTTTATTACTTCAGTATTCGGAACTTTCAGGAAAGCATCACGAATTTGCCGCGGCCACGGAGTATCTCGTGGATGTGTGACAACTGTAAAAATTATTACAAATTAATTACACAGCCTTCATTAAGACATTGTCAATGTCTTGGCAGACGAATGGAAAAATATAATATCAGCAAAGAGTATTTTAAAGATAAAATAATGAGTGTCTTGTTATCTAAGCCAACTAAAAATTTTTTTTCTGTTTCTAAATTACAGAATAAAAAAATACTGACATTTTAAAATATTAATTTAATTAATAAAGAAAATGAAAGAAACGATTAATAAATAATGCAACGCAAAAGCAAACTGACAGTAAAATTGAAATCATAAGGCGGTTTTGATGCTTTCTTATCGACATTGTACTATCGACATTACTTATCGACATTGTACTTCTGATTAATTAACAGCAACCACTACTACTTCATTCTGCAATTTTGCATTCAAAGACATCCTGACGTTTAGAGTCACTATCACCATTGGTGGCTTAGTTTTTTTTTTTAGAACACAGCGATATATTGTCCATGTACGAAGTAACCACCTGTTACATTGTAATATAAAATATACTGTAATCAAATTTATTTTTTATTACTATAATATAATAAATTCATTTACATACTATCTGCAAATTAAAAAATAAATAAATAAATAAACAGATTATACTATATATAATAGTTATTTGTGCAACAAGTGCTGAAAGATGAAAATTTACGGGTGCGGAGTTGACGCACGAGCCGAAGGCGAGTACGGTCACCACACTCGGGAATTTTCAACTTCACGCACGTGTTGCATACCCTATTTTATGTTGCAAGTGCGTGGAAAGTGGCCTATCACGCGCGCGTCGCGTGCGTAATGGGCCACTTTCCACGCACGTGTGACATAAATAAATATAACCACACGCACAATCTAAAGATAAATGTAAATATATTAATAAATAAATTACCTTGACAATTTTCCTTCCTTAATCCAATCCTGATCGTGATAATATTTCTTAGACGGCCGTAGTCGATATGGATTTTAACATATGTATGTAACAAATTTCTCAGGAACATCCTTTTCCTTTTCAATAAAATTACAATATCCATGTTGCCAGCAGAGACAGAGATCATTAAACTGTCCTCTTCCATAAAACCACATGTGCAATTTATTATTTATGCTCTCCGAAGTTGTTCTACTTTTACCAGTTCGCCGTTAATCATTATCATCCCTTTGCTCTCTGTAATAAGTCATCACATTTATATAAAATATAATAAATAACATATAAACAGATTACTATATGTAAATAATTATAACCACACGCACAATCTAAATATAAATGTAAATATATTAATAAATAAATTACCTTGACAATTTTCCTTCCTTAATCCAGTCCTGATCGTGATAATATTTCTTAGACAGCCGTAGTCGATATAGATTTTGACATATGTAACAAATGTATTTCTCCGGAACATCCTTTTCCTTTTCAATAAAATTACAATGTCCATGTTGCCAGCAGAGACAGAGATCATTAAACCGTCCTCTACCATAAAACCACATGTACAATTTATTATTTCTTCTCTCCGAAGTTGTTCTACTTTTACCAGTTCGCCGTTAATTATCATCATCACCCCTTCGCTTTCTGTAATAAGTCATCACATTTATATAAAACAATAAATAACATATAAACAGATTACTATATATTAAATAATTATAACCACACGCACAATCTAAATATAAATGTAAATATATTAATAAATAAATTACCTTGACAATTTTCCTTCCTTAATCCAGTCCTGATCGTGATAATATTTCTTAGACGGCCGTAGTCGATATGGATTTTGACATATGTAACAAATGTATTTCTCAGGAACATCCTTTTCCTTTCCTTTTCAATAAAATTACAATGTCCATGTTGCCAGCAGAGACAGAGATCATTAAACCGTCCTCTTCCATAAAACCACATGTGCAATTTATTATTTTCTTTTCTCCGAAGTTGTTCTACTTTTACCAGTTCGCCGTTAATCATCATCATCACCCCTTCGCTCTCTGTAATAAGTCATCACATTTATATAAAACAATAAATAACGTATAAACAAATTACTATATATAAATAATTATAACCACACGTACAATCTAAATATAATAAATGTAAATATATTAATAAATAAATTACCTTGACAATTTTCCTTCCTTAATCCACAGTTCTGATCGTGATAATATTTCTTAGAGACGGCCGTAGTCGATATGGATTTTGACATATGTAACAAATGTATATTTCTCAGAAACTTCCTTTTCCTTTTTAAATACAAAATTACAATGTCCATGTTTGTCAGCATAATATATTAACCTCTTAATGACACGACGCGAGCTGTCACATCACGACACACACGCACGAAGCTCGCACGAATCTCCCGACTCGCGATCGCCCGGCTTCGACCGGCCAATCACGCACGCGGAAAAGCGGCAACACTACGTGCGATATATTCGACTCCAAACAACAACTTCTCGCGTCTCCATGACTTTTTTCATTATAGACTAGCACGCAGCGCGCGCTGACGCGCGCGCTTTCACGTCCAAACTTTTTCCGTTCCATTCACCTTAAAACACTCGTCCCACATCACCATTTCTCTCCGTTAAAATGTATTCCCTTTCTCATCCACTGTGCCAATGTCCATTCGCCACCACTTGTTTCTTTTTTTCTCTCCGCTCACTTCACACATCTCTCCCATATTTTGTTTTCTTCTTTCTTTTTACTTCTCGCATAAGACTTATCACACTTCGCTTCCTCGGCTCTTATTTTTCTTTTTTTTTCTTACACTTCACATTTGTTATCCCCTCTGCTTTTACTTCTCCCATTCTTCCTTTTTCTTCACTAATTATCTCTTCTTCCATTTTTTCAATATTTCCACCACTACCTCTAATTTTCTTTATTTTTTTATTTTATTTATTGAAAGATAATCTATCACATACTCGTTCTTTGTTATTAATTTTCTTATTTTTTTTCTTTATTTATCGAAAGATAATCTATTACATATTCGTCTTTCTTTCCCATATTTCTTTTTTCCACCTTACTCTTCACATTCTTTATCCCACTATACCTCCTTTGCTTTTCCTTCTCCCGCTCTCCCTTTTTCTTCACTATCTCTTCTTCCATTCTTTATTTAATCTTTTCTACCGCCATCCTTTTTTTTATTTTTACTATCTCTAATATTTTGTTTTTATTTATATTTATCTATTTATTTATTTATTTACTTATTCTTCTTTATTTCTTTGTTTTTCTTTATTTCTTTATTTATCGAACTCGCCGACATCTTAATGAACCAACCACTCTCGCGCGGAAAAGTGATAGTAATAATACATATCGACAGCGCGATACATATCGACTCAAGACACATCTACTTCTCGATCAAAATTAATTTTTTTAAGTTTTATTTCTTTTCTGCTTCTTCTCTTTATTTTATAAAACCTTGATTGTAAAAAAAATGTAACAATTGTACACAACAAATAAATTTCTTTATAATTTTATTATAGTTATAATTATATTATTATTGAAATAATTATAAATTATAGCATTAATTATACATATTATTACTTAAAAATTAAATTTCATGATCCCTTTTAGCACATTAAATTAAGAAAACTTAGAAAAAATACAGTTAATATCAATTTTTTTAAAGTTACATTAATTCATTCTACATTTTTCATTTATATTATAAATAAAGTTGTGAATGACGTAAATATTATAAATAATTTATTTAAAAAATGGAAGTATTAATTACGAAAAACCATCGATACATGTTGCGAAATTAATATATTTCAAAAGTGTACTCTGACGAAACGTGAAGCTTTTATAATATATATGTATATAAATGAGTTCATGATCGCCATTGGTGGACCTTATCATTATTAAAGCTACAACTCATCTATCGTAACGCTTTGATCGTGGTCGTAAGCAATGAAGCCGTCGTATATAAACCGTATATCTATGTATAATATATCTATTAACACATTTTTTTTCACACGTCGAGAAAGCTGACAAGTTACGTAAAGAGTTCAAGCTGAATCAACTCATACGATGAGCTTACGATAGCGATTACGATGAGCGTTACGATCGCTTACGGTGAACATTACGATAGATGTAGTTGTAGCTTAAGACTTAATTGCTACACATTACTTTTCCAGTACAGTGGAACAACTAATACAACAATGATCATATCTAGTACAATATTTTATATATACAATATAATAAAAAAAATGGTACAAATTAGAAATTAGCATATTGCTTAATCAACATTTAAAGACACACACAAAGTTCCTCTTATTGTATTTTATTTAATGCAATTACTATTTATTATTTTAGATTCCTCATAAAGGAAGCTTATGTGTGTGCGTCTTTAAATGTTGATTAAGCAATGTACTAATTTCTAATTTCCTCTCTTTGAAATGATGAGAAAGCAACGTGCAAATTTCTAATTTGCGCCATTTTTTTTTTTAATAAAAATTTATCTATCGGAAAATAGAAAAGAACGTTCTTTGAACATTTACTAATGAAAGATTATCGTATAGTATCAATACACTGTAATTAATTATATTTAATTTAGTCTCTTCTACCCCTATTTCATATATAATTCATTAAGAGAGATTTGGTTCATTACTTCATAAGATACAAATTTTTAAATATCAGAGAATGCGTACAAACATAAAAATTTTACAAAATTAGATCTAATCAACCAAATCTTAATGAGTTATATATGGAATTTGAAACAGACCAATATCTCAAAATTTGCGGAAGTTACAGCGAAAATAAACATTTCTCAAAAAATTCAAAATAATTTTTTAAATAACCCCTTTACCGATCTTCACTAAATTCAACCCTAATCTCCTTTACATGATACTCTATTATTTAAAAAAAATGCATCTCAATATCTCAAAATTTGCGGAAGTTACAACGAAAATAGACATTTCTCAAAAAATTTAAAAATTAAAAAAAAAACTCTTTACCAATTATCACCAAATACAATCTCATCCTTCCTTAAATGATGCCCTATCGTTTAAAAAAAATGCATCATTTTACATTTTATTACAGAAGTTAGAGCAACCACGGACATCAAATCTGTACATACACGCACATACATACACACACACACACACACACACACACACACACACACACACACACACACAGACACTTTTTAAACATGCAATTTTTTGACGTTTTAAAACATTTTGAACACATTAGCAGCGGCAACTCCAAAATTTTTTTTTTATGAAAGCAGTTTCTTCTATAAGAAAACAAAAAAAAAACATTATCGAGAACTACTCGAGCTGGATCTTGTGTAACGACGGTGTACGTCAATATCGAGGATTTCCTGATAAGTTCTCTCTCTCTCCGCGACCGAGTTTTTATTCTGCGCTGTGGTGATCGAGAGCTTCTACGACGATTCATGAACGACAAACATCTACATCTGCGATAACGTGGCGGGGTGTTCTTATCACTAACCACCCCATCGTAGTGGCGCGCGTTTCCCATATCCGGTGACATGCGTCGCATTGGCAATAGTCGGGGCTTTGGTAATAATACTGGAGCAACCGTTATTTCCTGTGGCCATCTATATATATATATACTAGCTGGTTACCCGGGCTTCGCCCCGGAGGACATATGTAATAAGACACGCAAATATTCTCTCTCTCTCTCTCTCTCTCTCTCTCTCTCTCTCTCTCTCTCTCTCTCTCTCTCTCTCTCTCTCTCTCTCTCTCTCTCTCTCTCTCTCTCTCTCTCTCTCTCTCTCTCTCCTCTCTCTCTCTCTCTCTCTCTCTCTCTCTCTCTCTCTCTCTCTCTCTCTCTCTCTCTCTCTCTCTCTCTCTCTCTCTCTCTCTCTCTCTCTCTCTCTCTCTCTCTCTCTCTCTCTCTCCCCCTCCCCCTCCCCCTCCTCCTCCCCCTCCCCCCCCCCCCCTCCCCCCTCCCCCCCTCCCCCTCCCTCCCCCTCTCTCCCCCTCTCTCCCCTTCTCTCCCCCTTTCACCCCCTCTCTCCCCCTTTCCCCCCCTCTCTCCCCCTCTCTCTCCTCTTTCTTCCTCTCTCCCCCTCTCTCCCCCTCCCTCCCCCTCCCAAAAAATTGGAAAAATTATAAAAACCGGTTTCCAAAAAAATCAGTAACAAAAACTATACACATCATGGCGCTCCCCGGAAAATTCTACCCCTACTTCATATACAATTCTTTAAGATTCGGTCAATTAATTCCCGAAAAATTGAAAAAATTTCGGTACCGGCTTCCAAAAAGATCGGTAACAAAAAATTATACACTTTATAGCACTCCCCGGAAAATTCTACCCCTGTTTAATCTATAATTCTTTGAGATTCGGTCAATTATTTCCCGAAAAATTAGAAAAATTAGAAAAACCGGTTTCCAGAAAATCGATAACAAAAAACTATACACATAGTGGCACTCCCCGGAAAATTCTACCCCTATTTCATATACTTATGGTAAAAATTCGGTTCAGGGGTTTGAGATTCGGTCAATTATTTCTCGAAAAATTAGAAGAATTAAAAAAACCGGTTTCCAGGAAATCGGTAACGAAAAACTATACACATAGTGGCACTCCCCGGAAAATTCTACTCCTATTTCATATTTTTGGTGAAAATTCGATTCAGGGGTTTGGGCTGGGCGTAATATATATACAATTCTTTAAGATTCGGTCAATTAATTCCCGAAAAATTAAAAAAATTTCGATACCGGCTTCCAAAAAGATCGGTAACGAAAAATTATACACTTTATAGCACTCCCCGGAAATTTCTACCCCTGTTTGGTCTATAATTCTTTAAGATTCAATCAATTATTTCCCGAAAAATTAAAAAAATTAGAAAACAAAAATTAGAAAAATTAGAAAAATTAAAAAAACCGGTTTCCAGAAAATCAGTAACAAAAAACTATACACATAGTGGCACTCCCCGGAAAATTCTACCCCTATTTCATATACTTATGGTAAAAATTCGGTTCAGGGGTTTGAGATTCGGTCAATTATTTCTCGAAAAATTAGAAGAATTAAAAAAACCGGTTTCCAGGAAATCGGTAACGAAAAACTATACACATAGTGGCACTCCCCGGAAAATTCTACTCCTATTTCATATTTTTGGTGAAAATTCGATTCAGGGGTTTGGGCTGGGCGTAATATATATACAATTCTTTAAGATTCGGTCAATTAATTCCCGAAAAATTAAAAAAATTTCGATACCGGCTTCCAAAAAGATCGGTAACGAAAAATTATACACTTTATAGCACTCCCCGGAAATTTCTACCCCTGTTTGGTCTATAATTCTTTAAGATTCAATCAATTATTTCCCGAAAAATTAAAAAAATTAGAAAACAAAAATTAGAAAAATTAGAAAAATTAAAAAAACCGGTTTCCAGAAAATCAGTAACAAAAAACTATACACATAGTGGCACTCCCCGGAAAATTCTACCCCTATTTCATATACTTTTGATAAAAATTCGGTTCAGAGGTTTAGGCTGAGCGATATTAAAGAATCCGTGAAAACACGTTTTACTCCTTTTCACCCCGTTAGGGCTCGAATTTCTAAAAATCCCTTCTTAGTGGCACTCCCCGGAAAATTCTACCCCTATTTCATATACTTTTGGTAAAAATTCGGTTCAGGGGTTTGGGCTGGGCGTTGATGAGTGAGTGAGTGAGTGAGTGAGTGAGTGAGTCAGGACATCTTCCTTTATATATATAGATATATATATATATATATATATATTTGTCCTGTGAATAGACGAGATGCGTTAACATGATCATAAAATAGTCTATTAAGTACAAAATCGATATGAATCGCATTTTACCTCCGTCCATATGTTTCATAGTATTTTCGGCTTCATCCGGAGTTTCAAATTCGATATAACTGATTGGGATGAAACTTATCTAAAGCAAAGTCAACTATCTTAATTTGATTATATGCCGGAAATATTTGTACGACATGGTCTTTGGTGACGTTCCGTATTAGATGACCGATGTGTATTTTTGTTAGTCTAGGAATCGGTGAACGCTCTCTGCGCTTTCTATGTAGGGAAGGAGATCTGTAAAATTAAAAAACAACTATTAACTCGATAATTAAATATAAACCAAAAAAATTAAAAAAGAGTCAATTTTATAACAGATACGATACCTGGATCGTCGATTTTTGTTTAGCTTTTTCGGAAATAGCATTGTTTTCTTTCTTTCTTTCTTTATTACGATTTTTATCCTTGTTCCTATCCCTTTTTCTCTCTCTTTCTTTGTCCCTTTCCTTCTCCTTATTATCATATCTCCGTGAGGCACGGCACTTTTGCTACGACTTCTCTTCCTCCCGAAATTTCTGGAACTGGCTGAAGAGCTGACAGAACTACTGTATGAACTACTGGAAGAGGAGCTTGATCTAGAACTACAGCCACTGCTGGAGCTTGAAGATCCTGAGCTGTTGTCTGATGAATTATCGAATACATTTTCATATAAATGCATGAATAAAATACAATTCAAAATATTGTATAGCTTAACGATAAAACAATCGGTCATCGAACAACTATTAACTTAATAATTAAATATAAACAAAATATGAACAAAAAAATTAAGAGTTAATTTTATAACAGATACGATACCTGGATCGTCCTTTTTGTTTAATTTTTTCGGAAATAGCATTGTTTCCTTTCCTCCTTTCTTTATCAACGATCTCTGTCCTTTCCCTCTCTCTTTCTTTATCCCTATTCTTCTCTTTATTGTCATGTCTCGATGAGACATCAGCATTTTTGCTATAACTTTTCTTTCTCTCTCGATCTCTGGAACTGGCTGAAGAGCTGACAGAACTATTGAATAAACTTCTTGAAAAGGAGTTTAATCTGGAACTATAGCCACTACTGGAGCTTGAAGATCCTGAGTTGTTATCTGATAAATTATCAAATACATTTTCATATAAATGCATCAATAAAATATAATTTAAAACAAAATTCTATATGGTTTTATAGATTTACACAAGCTTTTATTGAAAAAATTTCTGAAGGAAAAAAATGATTTATACATATATAACCCTTAAATGCCACCCGGGGTCCAGCCGACCCCAGACCCTTTAGAATGATATATTTTCAAATGTTTCCGCCAAAAATGGAGCTCATATTTATTTATTTATTATTTATTATTTTTTTGATTTTGGAGCCAATATTTTAACTGTTGGCGATCTTAATTTTTTATACTATGTTGAAATTGAAATTTTAACAATATAAGCATTTTATTCTCTTTTCTAAGCCTTGAACAACATTGAAAATAATTTTCATAACTAAATATCAAAAAATCAATAAGTAAGGAGACATTTTTCATGCTGGGGTCTTTTAGACCCCATGTGTCATTTACGAGATTCTTGAGAGGTGTGGCATTTAAGGGATAATCATGTTTAATTGAACATAATTTGATATAATAATAAATAAGCTTTTGTCCCTTTAAAAATTCTTTGTACGTAAGTATAAATCTATAAAATTATATAAAATGAACAATTTTTTTACCATAAGTATATGTATGTAGACTATATGTATATACATATACATATACATATAGATATACATATACATATATGTATTTACATATACATATTTACATATACATATACGTATATCTATATGTATATGTAAATATGTATAAAAAAATAGTTTAAACTTACCTCGTCGGAACTCATTTGGCTGGTATTTATTTACTTTTCTGCTTTAATTTTTAATCATCCCAAAAGAAATGTGCATAAATAATGACAATTCTGTTAAATTTTTTTGAAGATGTACCAGTAAACAGTAATGTCCTGCAACAAATAAATCAAGAAGGTACAACATAGTATCAATTTTCATTAATTAATAGGTAAAGTTAAATTTGTAAAAAAAAAACTAATTCTCTTCTCTCCAAATAATTTGTTAAAAGGAAATTTATAAGAAATGATTATTATATATATAAATTTAATGTCATTAAAAGATTTTACCTCTTTTTGATGTCTTTTTTTTCTTTTCTTCTTGCTCTCTCTCTCTCCCTCTCTCTTCCTCTTTGCTTTCTTTTTTTTGACTCCCTTCTTTATTTGATTTTGCCCATTTCTCCCTTTTTTTTCCCTCCTCCTCCCTCCCTCCTTTCTTCTTTCCCTGTTTCTCTCTACTTCACCTTGCTCTCTTTTTCTTTCTGTCTTTTTCTGTTTTTTTCTCTCCCTCCTTCCTCTCTTCCTCTCTCTCTCTCTCTCTCTCTCTCTCTCTCTCTCTCTCTCTCTCTCTCTCTCTCTCTCTCTCTCTCTCTCTCTCTCTCTCTCTCTCTCTCTCTCTCTCTCTCTCTCTCTCTCTCTCTCTCTCTCTCTCTCTCTCTCTCTCTCTCTCTCTCTCTCTCTCTCTCTCTCTCTCTCTCTCTCTCTCTCTCTCTCTCTCTCTCTCTCTCTCTCTCTCTCTCTCTCTCTCTCTCTCTCTCTCTCTCTCTCTCTCTCTCTCTCTCTCTCTCTCTCTCTCTCTCTCCCTTCTTTATCCCTCTTTCTCTTCTCTGTTCCTTTTCTCCCTTTCTTTCTTCCTCTCTTTTTTTTCTTAATACTTTGTTACAAATATATAAAATGAGATTTTTAATTTAACTTTTTTTATAATTATTGTTCGTTGTTTAAATTTTTCCCTTTTTCTCTTTCAATTTTTTAAAATTAATTTTTACTTCTATTTTTCCATAACATATAGTTTATTATTATATTATTAATTATATATATAATTTCCTTTTAAATTTTTCTTGTATAATATTATTCAAATTTTTTATTTTATCTTATTTGGATTATTTGGATTATTCTTAACTAATTTTTTCTTTTTTTTCTGACTTTAAATTTTTATAAATTTTTTTTTTAAATTTATTTTCGTCTAACTTATCTTTAGCTTTTGTATTCATTTAAATTAAATTTTTATCCAATAATCCTAATGAAAGTTAACTTCTACCCAAGTTAAAGTTAATTTCAATCCAAATTAAACAAAGAATAATTCAAGTCAAAGCCGATTTCAGTTCAGGTTAAGATTAGCTTTAATCCAAGTCAAAATTAATTTTAATTCGAATGAAAGCCAATTTTAATCAAAGTCAAAATCAATTTTAGTCAAAATTAATTTTAATTTAAGTCAAAATAAAATCCAAGTAAATTTCAATTTAAATTAGAACCAATTTCAATCAAAGTCAAAACTAATTTCAATCAAAAAATCGAAGTTAATTTCAATTCCAGTCAGAATTACCCTAAGAGCAAAAAGTCGTCTTTAAGTCGACTTGAAGTCGACTTGCACCAAAACTGACTTGGCAGAGAAGTCAACTTTTTTAAAGACAAAAGCCAACTTTGTCATGACGAAAAGTCGACTTTTGGTCGACTTATGAAAGTCAACTTTCTGTTGACTTTTTGTTAATTATGCTCTTAAGACCACTTCGACTAAGCTCTGATTAACTTAATCGTTGATTAGTCCATTGGAAATAACTAATCGCATTTGCCTAAAAGTTGAAGAGTTATATTTCATAAGATATCAAGAGTTATTATTCATTCCATAATTATTATTTGGATTTTTATTTACTCTGCCATTTTTTTGCATTAATTTGTCATATATTATTACTTATTTGTTATTCATTACGTTTTATTAATCAAGTATTTCTTTATAAACTTAATTTTTTACTTCGTTAGATAAATTATCATTATTTAAATAAACTTTTAACGAATCCCAAGAACGAACTCGCGAAAATACAACATACAATTGTCCATGATTAAAAATATTTTTTCGAAGATCTATTGCAATTTTGTCAAAGGTCTGACCTTGCGATTTATTTATAGTCATAGCAAATGCTAATTTCACCGGAAATTGTCTTCTTTTGAAAGTGAATGGATATACATTTTCGCAATATAAAGTGATACGATTAAGAAAGATAATTTCTCCAGTCTTGTTACCTGTCAAAATTTCGCAACGCAATAAGTTATTATCTAAATCTAAAACTAATAATCTGGTACCATTGCATAAACCTTCATTAATACTAAGATTTCTAATAAGTATGACAACAGTGTATTTTCTCAAACGTAATTCATGCGGTGGGAGACACGTTGGGTTTAAAGAGTTAAGATATTCTGTCAAAATTATTTCATGTATATCTTCATTATCTCCAGTCGTTTCAGGAGTATCTACACTTGTATAAACTCTCTCTGTTGTTTCATCCAACAAACTTACTACTTTTTCGTTTATTTCATCAACATCGACATTTCTTGCAGATAAAATGTTGCGCTCGTCCGCGCGTTCGCTGCACTCACAACACTCTCACTCGCGAACGCGGCGCGCGATCCCGTTGCCGGGAATAAAGACTCTCTCAATTAGAAAGGAACTCGTTTAATGGGTATTAGCGAATACAACGAAGGGCTCGTGAACACGTCTGTTCGACACGAAGGCCCAGCGAAGAATCTGAATGACGATGAACATCAACAAACAAATACACGGCTCGTCGTCAGGCACGTCGTCAGACAGCGCTTCGCGGCTGCCTTCCGGGTTTCTACCGGGCGTCACGGCTCGGGCGCAACACTGCCCTCCCTCTTCCAGATTGTCGTCCCGACAATCAAGGAGGTAGTTTACAGCCGTTCTTCCGGGATCTCAATGCCTCGATGCTTCTTTTTTTTTCCTTCTTGCCCTCCCCGAAGTGAAACTCTCGGGTTACCAGGCTGCATCCTCATCAGGCAAATCTCTGACCGATCCGCCGCCTGTGCTCCTCTTCTGTCTTGAGGACTTGCGGCCTTCTTTCTTCCTTTTTCAGGCAAGGGGGGGGAAATGTAACTACCGTGGACCCTTTGTCCAAAGGACTCCCCAAGCCTCCGCCTTGGCATTTGCCCGTAGTCCCTCGGAAAACCACGGATCGAAAACCTCGGGAAAGGCGGTCTTCTTAAAAAAAGGGGGTCTTCCTTGAAGGAGAAAACAAAAACGAAACTCGAAGGAGGAGAAGGTCCACTCGGCCTCCGCAGAAGTCGGAGTCGTTCCTCGTCCGTAGCCGCCTCTGGCACTCCCTTCTTCCCTCCTTCTCGAGTAACTGAAAAACAATTAAAACGTGTAAACATTGTAAACATAAATAAGAATTATTTCCCCTCTCCCCTCGGGCTCCGCTAGACTCCTCGCGTCACGACCTAACCCAAATGTCTCTCTACGAAAGGAGCTAACCTATCAGCATGTACAATCTTCTTCCTATTCCGAGGAGACCTGTGAATACAGAACACTACATCACTTAATTTCCTAACTATAGAATATGGGCCCTCCCAACTGCTCTGCAACTTAGGAGCCCTCCCTCTCCTCCTTTGAGGATTAAACAGCCAAACTTTCTGCCCCTCTTGGAAAAGAAATGATCTCGCTCTCTCATCATACCAGGTTTAGTCTTCGAAGATCTCAACGACATTCTCTCTCTCGCCTCAAAATGAATTCTTCCTAATCTCTTCCTCAAGTCCTGGACGTAATTCCCGGAAGATTCCTGCTCCTGAACGCCCGGAGAATTACCTTGTAACAAATCTAGAGAAAGTCTTAAGTCTCTAGCGAAATATAACTCTGCTGGAGTGAGACCCGTGGTCTCATGCTTAGATGATCTAAATGCCAGTAGAAACATGGGAATCCACCTATCCCAATCTTTTTGATTCTCAGAGACAAATTTCGCCAAGAAATTCGTTATCGTCTGATGTTGACGTTCGACTTGGCCATCCGACTGGGGATGTAAAGGAGTAGTCCTTGTCTTTTTAATTCCCAGAAGGTACACTAATTCCCAAAATAATTTAGACTCAAAATTTCGCCCTTGGTCAGTGTGGATTTCTGAGGGTACTCCGTGTCTGGAGATAACCTCGTTAACGAAGATCTCGGCGATAGTCCTTGTCCTAATATTCTTGACTGGAAAAGCTTCTACCCATTTAGTGAAGCAATCAACGATCACAAGTAAATATTTGTTCCCGGCGGAAGTTCTTGGGAGGAGACCAAGTATATCCATTTGTACCCTCTGAAAAGGGGTCCCCACGTTATAAATTTGAAGAGGAGATTTTCCCTTGCCTGAGGGACCCCTCTTGGCTACACAGACACGACAAGATCTGCACCAGTCTTCCACATCGCGCTTACAGGTAGCCCAATAAAAACGTCGACGGATTTTACTTAAGGTCTTATTCATCCCAAAATGCCCTCCCGAAGAAGAATCGTGAGCTTCCTCTAAAATTCTGGCAGCCTGACTTCGAGGAACCACCAGCTGAAAATGAACAGAATTTAGATTAGGGGCTTCCCACTTCTTATAAAGAATATTATCTTTAACAACAAGAGCATCCCAGTATGCCCAATAAATCTGAGAAGAAATATCTCCTGATGCTATTTCAGAACGAGGAGGACGAACACCTACCTCCTTCGCCTGTAAAATTAAAGAAATGTCCGGATCCAATCTCTGCTCCTTTCGCCAAAGTTCCAGACTTCCAGTGTCTAAGGAGATTCGAGCAACAGTCTCTTCTTGTCCTTGAAAAGATTTTCTTTCCACCTTTGCACAATACTGACAATTTTCCATCTCACACAGTCGCCTTGATAAACCGTCGGCATTCTTGTGAGAAAAGCCTTTACAATGAACCACAGAAAATTCAAACTGTTGGAGTCTCTCCAACCAACGAGCCAATTGCCCTTCTAAATCTTTGAAGGACATTAACCACTTCAAAGAGACATGATCCGTGCGAATTAAAAATTTTCGCCCCAAAAGGTAATGGCGAAAAGATTTAAGAGAGTCGACAATCGCCAAAAGTTCGCGGCGAGTCACACAATAATTTCTTTCTGCTTTATTTAGGACACGACTATAATAAGCAATTACTCTTTCTTTTCCTTCCTGTTCCTGAGAAAGGACCGCGCCAATCCCAACACCAGAAGCATCTGTATCGACAATAAATTCTCCTTCCCCATCAGGAAAAGATAGAATTGGGGAAGATGATAATACAAGTTTTAATTCTTCGTAAGCCTTTTGACAATTTTCTTCCCAAACAAATTTAACTTTATTTTCCGTAAGAATAAATAAAGGCTTGGCTATTGAAGAAAATCCTCTAATGAATTTTCTATAATAGGAACAAAACCCGAGAAAACTCCTCAATTGCTTCTTTGTGTGAGGGACAGGCCAGTCTCTCACTGCAGAGATCTTTTCAGGATCTGTTGCAACGCCCTCGGAAGAAATTACATGACCTAAATATTTTACATTTCTTTCAAAAAGGACACATTTTTTTGGATTGATTTTTAAATTAGCCTTTCGCAATCGAAGAAAAACCTTTTTCAGATTCTCAACCATTTCGTTAAAATTCTTCCCGAAAATAATTACATCGTCCAGATAAACTAAGCAAATCTTAAATAATAAACCATGAAGAACTTTTTCCATAAGACGTTGAAAAGTCGCGGGGGCGTTACACAATCCGAATGGCATCACAGTAAATTGCCAAAGACCATTGCCAATAGAAAAGGCCGTCTTTTCCCTATCCTCGGGATGTATTTTCACCTGCCAATATCCGCTTTTAAGATCGAGTGTAGAAAACCAAGTGTTACCTGCTAACTGGTCGAGGATATCGTCAATTCGTGGTAAAGGAAAGGAGTCTTTCATAGTTACATCATTCAATCTCCTATAATCCACGCAGAATCTAATCGATCCATCCTTTTTTTTTACTAATACTGCAGGAGAAATCCAGGGACTTTGTGATGCTTCGATCACTCCTTGTTCCTTCATTTCCTCAATAATCTCATTGACTTCCTTTCTCATGTTAAACGGGATTCTGCGTGGTACCTGTTTAATAGGGAGAGAATCTACAACGTTAATTACATGTCTAACTACATCATAATTTCCCGCAACAATCTTTTCAGAAAATACATCCCGATATTCACGAATGAATTCGACAAAAACATTTTGCTGATTATCGGAAAGATTCTTAGAATTTTTAGAAAGGAGCTCCTCCAAAAGGGGAGAGAACTCCTCAGAATCCTCCGTTTGGGCAATCCTTCGAACAACAGAAGGTGCGCCAAAAAAAGAATCGCAAACTTGACCGAAATCTGTCTTCCGGAGAAAATCCACCCCCAGAAGACAATCATCCGCAATATCCGACACTAATATTGGAAGCTCAAATGAGTTTTTACCAAGTTCAACCTTGGCGAGAATTTCAAAGTCAACCATAACGTCTTCCCCCGTGGGATACTTAAACCTTCGACCGAATACCGGAAATCTCCGTTCCCCTTCACGAACGAATTTCTTATTTATTAAAGAAACATCAGAGCCCGTATCTATTTTGAAAATGCATTCTTTATTATTTAGAAAACCAGTGTAACAATAATCTTTAAAAACTTTATGCACCCTTTTAACAAGAAAACACCGTTTCGTCGGGGATTTATCCACGCAAGTTGATCTCTCCCCGCCGAGATCAACTAAACCGCGTTTTCCTTTTTATCCGGACACTCGTTACGGAAATGCCCTTGCCTCCCGCAAAGCCAACATTCCTTCGGCTTATTCTTAACAAATCTTCCCTTTTCTCCTTCTTTTATGTTCTCTTTCTCTTTTTGTTCACCCAAAATAGGATTTGCTGTTTCATTAGTTCCCCCATTTTTATTGAAAAACTTTCCACCTCTATTTCTTTCCCCAAAGCTTTCGCCCTGAATAGCTTTAACCGCTTTCGCCCTTTCCACCGCGATCTTTAATGAAGTGACCCCTTCCAATTGTAAAGTTCTCTTGACAAACCCATCAAACAAAGCGGAAACGAACTGTGAGCAAGCAATCTTATCCCGCACAGCATAAGTGCATTCGGGATAGGCCAGGCGCGAGAGCCTTTCAAGATCGGAGCCCAGCGCTGCGTATTCCTCCCCGAATTTTTGTTTCCTATTGGTAAAAAGAGAGTAATAATTTTGTGAGAGGTGCCCCTCTCCGAAACGCAGCTCGAGCTTTTCAGTGAGCTCCGCGAATGTGAGAGATTCGATTCCATCGGCGCATGATTCGAGAAGTGACCGTGCCTTCCCGCGCAGACACGATGCCAATACGACTGCCTTTTCCGCCTCGGTCCACAAATTCGCGCGCGCGATTAAAAGAAATTGCGCTAAGAATTCGCGAAGCGGCGCCGTCCCGTCAAACGTGTCCGGCTTCAACTTCAAACCACGCGACGCCTCACTCGAACCTCCGCACGCGGCGCGCCCCGCACACGCGCCCTCACCCGCGCCCATCACACGCAGCGGCTCGACCAAATTTCCGCACGCGGCGCGCCCCGCACACGCGCCCTCACCCGCGCCTATCTCCCGCGGCGCCTCATTCGAAATTTCGCCGCGAGAAACGTTATTGGAAGGACTTAGCTGATGTACGGCGAGTTGCTCCTGGAGACGTGCCACCGCAGCGTCGCGTTCCCTCAAACGAGCCTCCAACTCGCTGCGGAAAAGCTGTTGCTCCTGCTGCTCCAGCTGCCGCTCCTGACGCAGCTTTTGAAGCTCCAAATAGACAGCTTCGAAAGCGCCCGTCTCAGCCTCCGTTACCCTCGCATCCTGCGGATGGGTCGCGCCCGCCTCCGTTGCCGTCGACGCCGCGGCCTGCGAACGGGTCCTCGGTGGGGTGTGCGTGGTCGTCATCCTGTCCGGGATACTTTTATCCCGGACGAGCCCCCAAAATGTTGCGCTCGTCCGCGCGTTCGCTGCACTCACAACACTCTCACTCGCGAACGCGGCGCGCGATCCCGTTGCCGGGAATAAAGACTCTCTCAATTAGAAAGGAACTCGTTTAATGGGTATTAGCGAATACAACGAAGGGCTCGTGAACACGTCTGTTCGACACGAAGGCCCAGCGAAGAATCTGAATAACGATGAACATCAACAAACAAATACACGGCTCGTCGTCAGGCACGTCGTCAGACAGCGCTTCGCGGCTGCCTTCCGGGTTTCTACCGGGCGTCACGGCTCGGGCGCAACAATATAACGTGATTAGCCATAGTTTTATATCGTTTATGTGTTATAATGTCTCCATACATATCTTTTATCATATCAGAGTTAACGTTTGCTACACATTTTTCTGGAATATGAATATTATCCGAGTGATCATTTAAAGATCCGTTACCTAAATTTAATAAAAATTGTGCAAATTCTTTTTCTTGAGGTAAAATTCTCATATTTTGTGTCAATGAAAATATTTTAAATTGTTTCCATAGAGTACTAAATTTTATCGATAAATTTATAATTTCACAACGCGTAGCTCTTTCTTTTATAGGTAATAATTGTCTAAAATCTCCACCAAGAAGAACAATTTTACCACCGAAATATAAATCATTTTGCATTATATCGCGTAATGTTCGATCCATTATTTCTAATACATAACGTGGTGCCATAGGAGCTTCATCTACAACAAAAACATCCACAAGTTTTAAATTTTCAGCTTCTTTAGACTGAACTTTAATGTTCGATGTAGAATCGGCGAAAAGAGGTACAGGTAATCCAAAAACTTTGTGTATTGTTTTTCCATTTGGAAGTAATGTCGCAGCAATACCAGTAAATGCCATGGTACTTACTACTTTTCCTCTGCTTTTAAGTAAATAATACAATGTTGTATAAATAAAAGTTTTACCGGTACCACCTGGACCATCAATATAAAAACAAGTATTATTGTAAGTATTATTGTTATTTATTGTTGCTTCTAAAATAATATCAACAATTTGTTTTTGTTCTACACTTAATTGTTCATATTTACGCGCGCGCTTTTATTTTATTTCACGAATAGAACAACACAGGCGCGCGCTCCGCGCGCGCATTTATTTTATTTCACAAATATACAACCATAAATTTTTTATATTTTTATTAGAAGTGAAGAGATAAGTCGCTAATATCGACATAGGTCCTCTAAAGCAACACCTTCTTATTTCTCGAAAACTAAACACCGCACTTTATTAATGCTGATGAGGACCTAATTTACTTATATAATTATAGACGTAAAAACCCATAGACGTAAAAACGAATCATTCAAAAGCAATTATTAAAAATAAAATTTACCCATATTTCTTTTACTAATTGTACAGTTTAAATAATAGTGAATATATTATTGATAATATTAGATCATTTTACATGTTTGTAACGTCCTAAAACTATTTAAATTTTTCTTTTTTTTTATTTTTCTCATAATGCAGTTTTATATTTAAATATAAAATTGAGATGCAACGTAAACTGGCATACTTATTGATAAAACAGATTATAAGTTAGTAAAAATCAAATCGAATAGAATAAAAAACATAGCATAAGAAGATCTTGCTGCGAAATTATGAGATAAATTTACTGGCATGCTGTCGGCATACTGCCAACATTTTGTTATGTGGGATAAAGCAATTGTGAAGCAACACACAGTAACAGACTACGAAGGTAGAAAATGAAAGGTTTCGAGTTTAAATCCTGATCGGCTCTGTTAATTTTTCCGTTTACCCCTCTCGCTGTCCAAAATTTCCTTCCGTATCTTTCCTCCACCCTCACTACACTCCTTGTTTTCTCGTATATTTCCATGATCCTCTTTCCCAACCTCTCACTCACCCATGGTTTTTTCAGACATCTTCCAAAAACCCTCCTGTCCACTGAATCAAATGCTGCCCTTAGATCGACAAAAAAAGCCTTCTTTTTCCTCTTTAATCGCTTCCCTATCGCATAATTCAGTGTGTAAATGTTGTCCACCACTCCTCTCCTCTTCCTAAACCCTGCTTGGCTTTCTGGAATCATCCCCTTCTCCACCATCTCTTCCCTCAACCTATTTGCTAATATCGACGCGTACATTTTGTACGCCGTCGGTATCAGCGTAATCCCTCTATGTTCACTCACCTCTTTTGCCCCTCTTTTTCGCTATTGGAACGACTACTCCGTCCTTCCACGCCTCTGGAAAACCCTCTCCTTTCCATACCCCTGGTAAAAATTACCGTTAGAAACGGATAGAACGTGCATTCTATCCGTTTCTGACTGTTTTACTATGCGTTTCTTTCCCTGCAATTACGGATAGAAGCAGATGAAAAGTGTTGCAGATTCTATAAGACTGTGTACGCAAATACGGTGAGGAAGGCTAACTGCATCTAACTGATTCCTAACGGAACGGAACTTCTATCTGAACCTATGCGCAGACGAATTATGAATCCTATCCGTTTTTATACGCAGCCAATTTTGAATGTCTATCCGCATCTGATTGCAAAACCAGGCAGGATATCTATCTGCATTTGCATGCAATTATGATTTGCCCGCTCTATCCGTTTCTAACTGCAAATGCATTTTATTCATTTCTTATTACTGCAAATACATGTACATTGTGGGAGGTTTGTAGTTATCAGGTAGATTCTACCTTTAAACGCCAGGAGAAGGGATTCCTTTAGTTACGACACTGTAATTTTTTTGGTTGTCGCCTGACAGAACGCCTGCTTATATATTATGGCTGGTTGTATTTTAAATGTGAGACACGCTTTCCATCATGCGCCGCCTAGCGGCGTCGTCGCGAAGATACAGATGGATGCGGTATCCGCAATTACGGATAGATACCGTCAGCATTTGATGCGTACAGAATGCGGACAGAAACATACAGGATTCGTATCTGTAGTTGCAGACAAATTCCTATAGGTCGACATTGCGTACAGATGCAGATGGATGCGGTATCCGCAATTACGGATAGATACCGTCAGCATCTGATGCGTACAGAATGCGGACAGAAACAGACAGGATTCGTATTCGTAGTTGCAGACAAATTCCTGTAGGTCGACATTGCGTACAGATGCAGATGGATGCGGTATCCGCAATTACGGATGGATACCGTCAGCATCTGATGCGTACAGAATGCGGACAAAAACAGACAGGATTCGCATCCGTAGTTGCAGACAAATTCCTGTAGGTCGACATTGCGTACAGATGCAGATGGATGCGGTATCCGCAATTACGGATAGATACCGTCAGCATCTGATGCGTACCGACTGCGGATAGAAACAGACAGGATTCGTATCCGTAGTTGCAGATAAATTCCTGTAGGTCGACATTGCGTACAGATGCAGATGGATGCGGTATCCGCAATTACGGATAGATACCGTCAGCATCTGATGCGTACAGAATGCGGACAAAAACAGACAGGATTCGCATCCGTAGTTGCAGACAAATTCCTATATAAGTCGACATTGCGTACAGATGCAGATGGATGCGGTATCCGCAATTACGGATAGATACCGTCAGCATCTGATGCGTACAGAATGCGGACAGAAACAGACAGGATTCGTATTCGTAGCTGCAGACAAATTCTTGTAGGTCGACATTGCGTACAGATGCAGATGGATGCGGTATCCGCAATTACGGATAGATACCGTCAGCATCTGATGCGTACAGAATGCGGACAGAAACAGACAAGTTTTTCTATTGCAAAAGCTTATAGATGCTGTATGCCGATAGATTTCCATTAGATACAGTTATACGTCGTTACATTTTCTGTCTGTATTTGCAGATACAATAGTGCTGCTTACAGAAACGGATAGAGCTAGACAAGCTTGCAGTTACAGCGGATAGGATTCCGTTACATACCATCAGAAATTCTATCTGTTTCTAACTGTTTCTAACGGTAATTTTTACCAGGGACTCTCCTGCATACTTCCTATAACGCCTTTCTTAAACCACTTCCCCCATAACTCCACACTTCATTTCCTATCTCGTCCTCTCCCGCCGCTTTACCTTTTTTCAGCCCTTTCAGCACTCTCTCTACTTCCTCCCATCCTATCTCCTTCTCTTTCTCCACTTCCCCCTCCGCCCCTTACTCTCCCTCCTCTCCTTCTCCTAGCCTTCGCTTGTATTCCGTTCCTTCTAACATCACTCTAAAGTATTTATCCCACTCCTCTATTGTTATCTCCTTATTAATTTCTACCCTTCTTCTCCTTTCCTTGTTTATTACTTCCCACACCTGCTTCTCTGTTCTCGCCTCCCTTGCCTCTTTCAGCAGATTTCCCTTTTTTCTTCCTTTTTCCTCACACATTTCCTTATACTTCTTCTTTCTTCTCTTATGATCTTCTTTGTGTTTTCTTCCTCTTTTCCAGTCTCTTAATAACTTTTCTACCTCCTCCCTCTTCTTCCTACAGTCCCCATCCCACCATACTCCCTTTCCTTCTGCCCCTCTTTTTACTCTTCTCACCCTTACTTCCATCTTAATTCTTTTTGTCAACTTTTCGACCTCTTTATCTATTGCCCCCCTACCTATTTATACCTCCTCCGTCCTTCTTCTAAACTCTTCTCTTGCCTCTTTCGACCAGTCCGTCTTTTAAACCCACCTCTCTCCTTCCGCTATTGTTCCTCTCCTCTCACCACCCCCCCCCTTTGTCCACCCGTACTGCTACTGATTGGTGATCCGAATCTACCTCACACCCCATCTCCAATCTTGTCACTCTTTCCCAAGCTTTTCTATCTCCTATTGCGTAATTGATCACTGTTTCCCCCCTTCCTCCTGTAAAAGTCACCACCCCCTCCTCATCTCCCTCCTTTGCTCCGTTCATAATTTCCCATCCTTCCTCTTCCATCCATCTAATCAGCCCTTCCCCCTACCTATTTATCATTTTATCTTTTAATTTTCTTTCAACAACTCCCTCTTCTCCATCCTCCAGCGCTCCTTTCTCCCCTGTTCTCGCATTGAAATCGCCCCCCAATATCCATTTCTCCTCTCTCCCTTCCCCCTCTTTTACCGATTTTATCTTACCCATCATCTTATCCAAGTTGCCGCTTACGTAAACTGTTGCCAATCTCCCCATTTCTCCTTCTTCCATCTTACTTCTCTAATCATTGAACTCTCCTTCTCCACTCATTCTTCTTCCTCTTCTAACCCTTTTCTGACTCCCATCATTATTCCACCTATTGCTCTTCCTTTTCTTCCAACTCTTTCTTTCCTTGCACCCTGTATACTCCAGTTGAACTCCTTTGGCACCATATTCTTCATTTTCTCCCATTCCTCCTGTTCCAGCCACGTCTCCACCAACCTCACGACATCCCACTCTTTTATCCTTTCCCAAAACCCTTTCTGTTTTCCCTTCACTCCCACTACATTCCAAAAGCCTATCTTTAGGCTTCCTTCCTGTTCCTTCCTTTCTTCCTCCCTCCTTAATTTCTTTCTTTCCCCTTCTCTTTTTCTCCCCTCTTTTTCCTCTCTTTCACTCCTTTTTACTTACCCCACTTTACTCTCTCTGACTCCTTTCCCCCCTCCCCTCAGCCTCACCACATCCTGGTTCCTACTCTCCCTCTCCTCCCTCTTCTCTCCGCCCTTCCCTCCTTCACCACCATCCCTTTCACTACTACATTGTTTTTCCTTCTGTCTCTCTCTTCTAACTCTCTCCACTTTTCTAGCTTTCTTACCTTCGCTTTCATTGCTTTATCTCTTTTTCCTATCTCCCACTTTCCTTCATCTTTCACTTTTCCCTGCCCTTCCTTCCTCCCATTTCTCTCCTTCTTTATACTCTCTAGTCTTCCTCTCAACTCTCCTATCTCCTTCTTTAATTCCTCCCTTTCCTTCTGCCATTTCACCTCTCTCTCCTCCACATCCGTCCTCATATTCCTAATCTCATATCTTATCATTTCTCTCTCTTTCTTGCATTCTACCCCTTGCTCTTTCTGTTCTTTCCTTAATTCCCGTATTTTCTCCATTATTTTACTCATTATCCCTATCATCTGTTCTTTTCCCTCTGGCAATCTCACCATTTCCTACTCCTTTTAAACGTTTCTTCTTCCTCTCCTCTTCCCCCTTCCTCTCTTTTTTCTTTAAAATAATCATCTATATTCCCCTCAATACATAAACTCGCACTTCTCTCTCTCTCTCTCTCTCTCTCTCTCTCTCTCTCTCTCTCTCTCTCTCTCTCTCTCTCTCTCTCTCTCTCTCTCTCTCTCTCTCTCTCTCTCTCTCTCTCTCTCTCTCTCTCTCTCTCTCTCTCTCTCTCTCTCTCTCTCCTTTTCTCTTCTCTTGGCTCTCCTCTTTCCTTTTTTATTTTTTTTCCTGCTATTTTTTTTTAACTTTATGATACCTTAATCATAAAGAATAAAAGAATCATATATTACATAAAACACGCTGTAGCCATCTTCATCGTTGATGCGATCATGATTTATAGCATCAGTTATATCAATGATTGTTTAAAAATTTAAAGAAACATATTTGCTTTTTCTTGTCATGCGACGAGTCAACGTAAAAATTTTTGGTAATTATACAGTAATACGGACCACCCTCCGATGACCTTGACCTTGACATATGTTGTCAAGGTCACCCTCCTGGGTGACCTTCAGAAGATTTTAGCCGTCGCTCGTTATTCGTTAAAAAGTTATTAGCAAAAAAAGTTTGGACAATATAGTAGTTATTTTGAGTATTGAAAGGCATAGGCTGCGTTCCGGGAGCGCGCTATTAGCGCTATTTGCTTATTCTATCCTTGTTCTACACTTGATGAGCGATAAAGATAGAATGATGCAATAGCGCTAATAGCGCGCTTTCCGAACGCAGCCTTAAACGACTAATATATATGTGGAAATAGTACATGTATGAACAAAGGAAAGTCTTCAGTTGTCACATGGGTTCGTGGCGCTCTTTACAAGCTCGTTTATATATATACATAATAAAACATTATATATTCTCTATTAATTTCCCGAATACACCTATTTTATGTCATCTAGTAATACATAAAATGAGTCTTCTCCAATTCTTTTTACATATAGATGATCGACTAACTTATCTTGTTTAATACCACCTCTACTTAAACGAGCTTGTAAAGCGCGCCACGAACCCATGTGGCACCTCGTTTTGCGTGGAAAGTGTATGCGTGAACTATTTCGACATATATATTAGTCATTTATGCCTTCCTATACTCAATATAGCTGCTATATTTTCCAAACTTCTTTTGTTAATAACTTTTTAACGAATAACGAGCGACGGCTAAAACCTTCCGAAGGTCACTCAGGAGGGTGACCTTGACAACATATGTCAAGGTCAAGGTCATCGGAGGGTGGTCCGTATTACTGTATAATTACCAAATTTTTTTCTTTTAAATAGGATGGACTTTAAAAAAAAGCTCTAAAAAGAATAAAAAATGAAAAAAATTAACAAATAAAGAAGCTCTCAAAAGTATGAAATAATACTTTTAAGAATTTTTTTCAATTTTTTGAAGTCGGCGCCAAATTAATGATATTTTTAATAGCGTTTTTCATTGGCAGAATTAGTGCGCACTCAGTGCACATTAAAGCCGTTGTATACTGATTTAATCTCTAATATTTAAAGTAAAATGCTAATATTTCGACTGATAAAATACCCAATACGTATCTTACCAAATAGTACAATAAAGAATATTGAGGATTTCGTGACTTAACCCGTTTATATTAAACATATACTTTACGTTGATTTGTGTGTACGACGGCTTTAATGTGCACTGAGTGCGCTCCAGTTCTGCAAAAAAAAAACGCTATAAGTATTCTTTTCAATTTTTTTAAGTCGACGTCAAATTGATTTAGTAATTATTAATTTGGCGCCGACTTCAAAAAATTGAAAAAAAAATACTTAAGAATATTATTAATTTGGCGCCGACTTCAAAACATTGAAAGAAATTCTTAAAAGTATTATTTCATACCTTTTAAATCTTCTTTATTATTTAATTTTTTTCATTCTTTTTAGAGCTTTTTTGAAAAATCGGTTTTATTAAAAAAAATTTTTATTTTAAATTTATACTTCTTTAGTGCGTTATTCAATTGATACAAATCAAAAATAATAATTTATTATTTGCTTGTAATTATTAAGTAGCATATTTCCTTACTGCTCCGTACCCTGATGTTCTAACGCGATATTTTATGTACTAAAACTTTCCGGAGCAAGGAGTGCTCTACAGTGAAAACCGCATCCGTCCAGTAGTTTCAGAAAAAATCGTGGACATATCTACATACATCATACTCGCCGAATTGAGAACCTCCTTTTTGAAGTCGGTTAAAAATAAATTATATTTAATTTTGTATCATGAAATTAAATTTTACACGTGACTGTTATGTCACATAGAAATTGATATATAAATCTATTTTAAAAACTAGAAGAAACAATTAAAATTTTAAAAATTGCTCAAAAATTTAAAAAAAGATAGAACCGACTTCAAAAAACTGTAAAAAATAAGAAAAAATTTAAAAAAATAAAATAAGCTTTAAATTTTTTCTTACTTTTTAGAGCTTTTTTGAAGTCGGTTTTATTTAAAAAATTTTTTTATTTTATACTTTTTTAGTGCTTTATTCATTTAACATGATTAAAAAATAATATGCGTAATCTCTTTCAAATATTATATATCTTTCTACTTCTTTCTGCACTTTTTCAATCAGTATCTCCAATATTTTTGCAATATTTTAACCATACAGGATAACTCCATCTGTTTTTGTTACATATAAAATTTTATTGCATTGTCTCGTATACTCTCCTTTGGTTTTAGTCTGTGTAATTCCTTACTTGTTGTCGTAATTGGATATCATTTGAGGATAACATTTTCTTGTAATTTTTATTTGAGAAAAGTCGCTATTTTATAATTTAAATAAATCTTCGGGTAATTATGAAGAAAAGTGGCTTCCTCACCGATTTGTCTAAAACTTAATAAATATTGTGTAGGTCCACCTAGCTTACTGGCTGAAAAAGTGCAAAAAAGGGAGCCTTAAAAAATCTTTATTAAAACTTCCTATACACATAAAATCCCGAAAAGACGTAAAATGTAAGTGTAAGAAAATCGACCAATCCCAATCAAGTATTGTGCTGTCCGTAATCCCAGTAAAAGAAAATATTATATTAAAATTGATCGATTTTCTTATGCTTATTACCTTTTATGTCTTTATAGGATTTTATGTGTGAAGCGGGGCGGGGAGCACACACTTCTGCACAACGCATAATGCGTAAGCATAAGAAAATTGATTGGTCTATTTCCTTATGCACATGTGTATGGTGCACTTGAAGGTCTTTAAGCCCCGGACACACACTTTTTCGTAACAGTAACAGTAAAGTTTCGACCAATCGCTTTGTTCGATTCGGGAACATACGGTCGTACATACGTTCCCGATTCAAGCAACGCGATTGGTCGAAACTTTCTGTTACTGTTACGAAAAACTGTGTGTCCGGGCCCTTAAAGGCTATTGCACATAACAAAGTTTAAAGGTCAATCCAGACAAACTTGCATAGCGCATAAACATAAGCATAAGAGAATTGATTGGTCCATATGCATGTGCATAAGGAAATAGACCAATCCGTTTCTTTATGCATATGGTTATGCACCTATGCAAGTTTGTCTGGATAGACTTTTATGGCTTCTGCCCACAGAACACGGAAACGCTTGCCGCGCGGCAAGAAGCGACACGGTAGCTAATAAACTTTTGGTTCTTACAGAAAAGTGACACGTTGCTTGGTTACCGCGTCGCTCCTTGCTGCGCAGCAAGCGTTTCCGCGTCCTGTGGGGAGAAGCCATTAGTCATAATTGTAAGGCTATAAGAAAATAGACCAATCACACTCGATTATTCTTCAAACGCAAGGAGAATAATCGATTATGATTGGTTTATTTTTTTACGACCTTACGATTATGGCTGAATCTTTGTTACGTGCAATGGCCTTAAGTTTGATCAAAATAAGCTCATAATCGTATTCATATATCGCATCGTTTATATTAAAGGAAATTCAAGGTTTATTGTACTAATTGCCAGTTTACGTACAGAAATGTTTTATTTTTAAATTATGATCAAATTACAATCAATACAAATATATCGGAAACAAGCAAGTTAGAGAATATCTCAGTTTTTTGGCTACCATAAGAATATTCAGATAAAATGACAGCTATTTTGTTAGGTGTCGATATATTGCATCAACAGCCATGTGTTTTTGCAAAATTTATGAGATACGTCCTATTAGTTATTATCATATCCGGAAGAAGAAACAACTGTTTTAAATTGATAACTGATTTTTAATAAATGTTGATAATCAATTTAAAACAATTAATCATATCTATTTTATAGCTTAGTATAGTAAAAAGCTAGTTTATTTGTTCACATATCCACATTTCAACTAATTGTAAGTAGTATTATAGTAATAAAGGTATGCACTAAGTCTGTACTTTAGTTAGATATCAGGAGCTTTCCAGCAAGCGACACAAGTCGACACAAACATAGTTCTATCTTTCTTTTTTGGGAATGAGTAACAAAGATAAAACGATACTTGTGTCGACTTGTGTTGCTTGCTGGAAAGCTGCCATCATAAAACATGTATCATTCTTTCTCTCTGGTACATCATACATTGGTATTACTAAGTATAAATTTACATTCTTTTTAAATCATACGAAACAATGCAAAAAAAACTCGATATCGAATCTTAAAGTTTGATATAGTGTATGCTTAGACTGTAATAAAAGTAAAAATATATATGTATATATATTATATATTTATTTATATATATATATAGATTTATTTATTTTAATTATATATATATATATATATATATATATATATTTATTTATTTTAATTATATATATATATATATATTATACATATATAGACATATATAATATATATATATATAGTTAAAAGAAAAGAAAAAAGAGAAAAAAAGAAAGAAAAGACGCTGAATTATATGAAAAGTGTATTCGGAAATAAAAATCAATTCCTTATGTACATCTGATCATGTTAGATTCGAACAAATGATTTTTGTCATCAACATAATGCTATTAATCAACACAGCTTTAAAACGTAAAAATCTAATGTTGTTAAATAACTCTACTAATAATCGTAATCAAAAACTAAATTTTCTCAAGTAAATAGAAAGGAACATCATTGGGAACACCTTTGAACCAGAATTTCTTGAAGCTGCCGCCTACCATTGTTACGATTAAATAATAACAGAAATCCGTTTTCCTTGTGCCGCATCAAGTTACATCTTAGTTATGTCGCATTCGTTTTTCGGTTTTCATAATCACCTCCGACAGCGCGTATCAAAATAATCAACGAAATTATCGGATCAAGTAATAAAGTAATAAAGTATCAAAGCAACAATACATATTTTACCTCAATACGGAACATTCGTGAAAAGTATGTTGAATAATTTGCCCATCGGATTAAGACTCTATTAAGCTAAATTAAATAAACTCGATATCGGAACGATACCAGAACATCACATTGCGAATACCAAATTGTATATATTGTGTAAGTACTGAGCGACATATCTAGATGAAAAATCTATCCAGAGCAATAATTGACGTACGAGCCGCACGTTATCCAGTCTAATATTGGATCGTTAAACGTTAACGAGTGACCAAGATATACCATACGGTACATCCACATAAATTAGAAGCTTGGTATAAAAATGAGGCACAATCAAGGAATCCTTCTTACCAAATGCTACTCCTCTATCTCCTAATGAATGTATCCGTATATCAAACATGACAGTGTAATTACCATCATTAAACTAAACCATGCATGGATATTAATATTAGGTGTCCTTAAATGTGTTTAAAGAGAATGACGATTTCTTAAACACTGTCGTATTCTTATGTCGGTAACAAACAGTCTTAACAACGAGCGTAGACTAATCATGTCGCGTTCCATAATCGTGTAGTCCTTGTATCGGTATGCGTCACATTACGAGCTGGGAATTAATAACTCTCATCAGGTATAACATAGCAACGTTAGTAGCGATTGACGATTAGCGACAACGCAACGTAGTTGCTCAGCCACTGTACCATTAATAAGAGCTTCTTTAGGCTTATTGCTCTGCTGCATACGAGGAAGATGAGACCGATGTTCTTTTTGGCCTTTAGATCCTTGCGAACTGTTGTTAAACGTAGATACGTCGTTCACGGGTGTTCCTTCCTTGCTATTCATGGTCGATTAGTCGCATGGGCCGGCATTACTGCCTAAACAAATGTATATAGATTAACTCTAAATGTATTCATATATATATACAAATATGCGCGTCAGCCTACCGATCAAGCACGACTTTCACACACGTACACACGCACACGTGTACACGCGCACGCACGCACGCACGCACACGCGCGATCAATAAGTATTATTATTATTACCTTTATTAATGCTTGAAACGTCTTGGCTGTTTAAAACAGTGTCTTCGTCATCAGTAGTACGACGATATTCGTCTCTACGATCTCTACGCTGGGTTGGAAAACGACCTTGTTTGCCACTCATATATCCCGAATTATCGGCACCTCTCTGATAACCGCCTCTTGGCAGTAAATCCCGAACGCAATCTTCACTGCTGTCCAAAGTATCTCTACGTAATCTTAAAGAACGTATTCAAACAAATTAGTCGTTATAATGCAGACAAAAAAACTTTTCCAAGAAGGCAGACGTATAACTTTACAACTTAATGTGCCACGGTTGATTTTTACGCGCAGACTGTGAAGAAGTTGTTGAATTTGTAAAAGTGCAGCAACCATAAGTCATAAGAACGCTTCAACATTGCAGTCCTTTGATTTATCTTATACTGATTTTCGAGTTCGGTTAGACAAGCTGCAAATTAAAAAATCAATAAATAACATATAAACAGATTACTAATTATAACCACACGCACAATCTAAATATAAATGTAAATATATTAATAAATAAATTACCTTCACAATTTTCCTTTCTTAATCCAGTCTTGATCGTGATAATATTTCTTAGTTTTGACATATGCAAAAAATGTATTTCTCAGGAACATCCTTTTCCTTTTCAATAAAATTACAATGTCCATGTTGCCAGCAGAGACAGAGATCATTAAACCGTCCTCTTCCATAAAACCACATGTGCAATTTACTTTTACCAGTTCGCCGTTAATCATCATCCATCACTCCTTCGCTCTCTGTAATAAGTCATCACATTTATATAAAAACAATAAATAACATATAAACAGATTACTATATATAAATAATTATAACCATACGCACAATCAAAATATAAATGTAAATATAATTACCTTGACAATTTTCCTTCCTTAATCCACAGTTCTGATCGTGATAATATTTCTTAGACGGCCGTAGTCGATATGGATTTTGACATATGTAACAAATGTATATTTCTCAGAAACTTCCTTTTCCTTTTTAAATACAAAATTACAATGTCCATGTTTGTCAGCATAATATATTAACCTCTTAATGACACGACGCGAGCTGTCACATCACGACACACACGCACGAAGCTCGCACGAATCTCCCGACTCGCGATCGCCCGGCTTCGACCGGCCAATCACGCACGCGGAAAAGCGGCAACACTACGTGCGAGATATTCGACTCGAAAGGCTCACTTCTCGGTCCAAATGGATTGTTTTATATAGGAGGAGAAGACTAGACTAGAACAATACAGGCGCGCGCTACGCGCGCGCCATTTAACTTTTTCATTATATATCACAAAATACTACAGAGCACGCGCTTAAACATGAAATAAATATAATACTACTACATTATAGCTTAAATATAGGTACGTGTGCACTATTTACTCTTTAACTGTACATTTTTAATAATATACGCACATAATTATATATGTCAAAAACTACTTTTATATAAAAATTTAAGAGGAGAAAAATCATACATATATTTCTTTATATACGTAGTTTTTAACTTGTTTATTATTTCGCTGACTGCCAAGATAAATTTTTAACGCTTCCCAAGAACGTACTCGTGAAAAGGCAACATAAAGTTGTCCATGATTAAAAATATCTTTACGAAGATCTATTCCTACTCTGTCAAATGTTTGTCCCTGTGACTTGTTAATTGTCATAGCAAAAGCTAATTTTATCGGAAATTGTCTTCTTTTAAAAGTGAAAGGATATACATTTTCGCAATACAAAGTTATACGATTTAAGAAAACAATATCTTCTACTTTATCACCCGTTAAAATTTTACATTTCAATAAATGATCGGCAAGTTCTATAATCATTAATCTAGTACCGTTACAAAGACCTTCATTGATACTAAGATTTCTAATCAGCATAATGACACAATTCGGTTTTAAACGCAACTCATAAGGAAGAAGAGATGACGGAGACAAAGTATTTAAATATTCTGGTAATAAAACTTCACCAATTTCACCGTTATCACCGCAATTTTCAGTACTATCTGTACTTGTATAAATTCGTTCTTCAGATATATCTAATAATTCGACAACTCGTTTATTAATTTCATCTACATCAGCATTTCTTGCAGAAAGTATTGCACACTTGGCCATATTATTAAATTCTTTATTTCGTATTAGATCACCATATATATCTTCTACAATATCGTCATTATTGGGTGTAATACAACAATCTGGAAGTTGCATATTATCATTAGCATCATTTAATATGCCATCTCCCATATCCAATAAAAATTTTGCAAATTTAGTTTCCTCTGGAAGAACTCGCATGTTTTCCGTTAAAGAAAAACTTATAAAATGTTTCCAAGTAAAACTAAACTTAATAGAAAGATTTATGATTTCACATCGGGTACCATGTATCTTAATAGGAAGAAGTTGCCTGAAATCACCACCTAGTACAATAATTTTTCCTCCAAAAAGTAAGTCGTTATTCATAATGTCACGCAACGTTCAATCCATAATCTCTAAAGCATATTGTGGTGCCATTGGCGCTTCATCCCAAATAAAAATATCTGTTTCTTTTAAATATTGAGCTTCTTTTGATTGGATTTTAATGCTGGATGATGAATCAGCAAATAATGGAACCGGCAAACCAAAAGTCTTATGAATCGTTTTTCCCGCAGGCAGTAACGTCGCTGCAATGCCCGTAAAAGCCATCGTATATACATACATGTTTATTTTGAGTTTTTGCTAAGTAATAAATAGTTGTATATACAAACGTTTTACCTGATCCACCTGAACCATCAATATAAAAACAATTGTTATTATGATTATTATTATCTAATCTGTTTAATATTAAATCAACTATTTCTTTTTGCTTTTTATTTAATTGATTATATTGTCTGGAACCAATTTCCATAGCTTGTTCAAGTGTCATAAAATCATCCTCTTCGTCATTTTGTTGCAATTGTTCCATTAGTGGAAAATCAGTAAGACTTTTGCCTTCAGTACACAGCATAGCATTGATTTGCGCATATGCTTTCGTTTGTCCTTGTAACATTTCAAAGTGTCGAATATAATCTTCTGACATTGCTACTTTGAAACTTTCCCAGAGTTCCTCGGGATGCAACGGTTGACAATGCAATAATATACGTACAAAATAATCTACGAAGTTGTCTTGGCATCATCCATCCAACAGCTTCATTCATAGCTCGTTTCCATTCATCATCATCTTCAATCAAACCTAAAGCTAAACATGCCGCTGAAAATGATCGACAAACTTCTCCATTTACAGTTCCTAAATTATCGAAACTCGTAGCTCCCTTTACAGTAAGTAATAATAGTCGTAAATGATATAATTCAGTTTGTGTCCTATACAATTATAATGACTTTTGCGTTTAATCCAACGTGATACATTTCTTCCATTAATTTTCTCTTTCTTAAACGTATAATAGCGTGGAATTTCTACATATAAATATTGTCTTGCTTCTTCGTCACGAGAATTTAACGAGAAATAATCAATTAACATCGTAACTTGATTTAAAGCAGAAGTCATTGCTTCTTCAATTGCTTCGTTTTCAATTATAACATTTTGTTCATTAGGAAGATGAACTGGCAAACGCATTATAGAATGACTTTTATCTTGTACTTACCAACTGGCTTCTACAGGTCCAACATAACGAGCCTATATAAAATTACGTATCTCAACATGATCAGTAATTACATTTTCTGTTATCGGCTCAACTGTTATAGCAGCAACATCATGTCCCTTGTAAATATACTTATATAAATATTTAACCGATTTGATACTTGAAACTATCTCAACATTAATATGACAATTAAAAATAATCGATAAAATAGGGCAATATGGAACTACATAACGATTATCAACAACATATCCTCCAGGACGTTCAAAACTTTTGCCATTATTTCGTCGACGATAATAAGGATAAGCATTTTCATCCATTCTGGTCTCTTCATGATACGGTTTAGGATAATGTTTCGAACATTTTCCATCTACCAAACACCAATCACCACAAGGTCCATGAATCATATCCTTCATAACTATGTCGTGTAAAGCACGATTTTCACCAGGATCAGGAATTTCGATCAGCAGAGATATATTTATCAACGATCTGTGGTGTTGTTATTTTGAAATGGTATTTTAAAGTAACTAATATGTGGACATGTGGCAAACCGCGTTTTTGAAATTCAATAACATATACAAAGGCTGCTACTTCTCCAAAAAATTTTTGCTTAACAATCAAATCAATTAAATAATCCTTTTTAAGATTAAAAACACGTGCACAAATGTCAGGTCTATCAGAAGCTTCGTGACCAGGCAAAAGATTTTCTTCAATTTCACGCCATTTTGGATTGCAAGTCATTGTAATAAAAAGATCTGGTTTACCAAATTTACTAACTATTGCCATTGAATCTTGAAAAAATGTGGATGGAAGTATAATCATCTTTCCAATACGTGCATTTAAATTATTCGCCGTACTTTGTAAATAATCTCTTAAACCTTGATATGTTTCAGTACGTAATTCTTTTTGATGATCTCTACAATAATTTATTCTGTCCTTTTCAATTTTTACATAACTGTCTACAAGCCACTGTTGAAATAGACGACGCCCTAATAAAAAGACGTTAAATTCGTCACAAATAGCCATGCGATATTTAATATACTGACCTCTAGTTACTCGTTTATTACTGTTTAATTTGGTTAAATTACAATGCCATCCTTGAGTAACATATGGATAAAATAATGGATATATCCATGGTTCAGCATTTGGATCCATGGTACTAACGTTTTGTAAAGTTTTGTCATTTCTATTGTCTATTACGTATTGTTACGTATGATTTTGGAATTTCTCCATCAGCAGTTGTACGAAAAACAGCAGCAACTTCACTAGTTCTTTGAGCATTATATCGGCGTCGATCCATACCTGGTCTTAATGTGAATAATAATTGTCATTCTGGCAACAATTCTCCAGATTCTATTTCTAATTGTCGTTGATTTTTCAATTCTTCACCCATCATTTGATAAGATTGAGCAAATATATTTAATTCCCGCATTATATGTTCAAGATTTTGTATGATTTCAAAATCTAAATCTAAATTTTCATTAAAACGATAATTTATTGCTTCATTAGAATCTATAATAAAAAGTTGACCATAAGTCGGATTTTCACTTTGAGCAGCATATAATGCTGTATTTATTTGATAATAAATTTGTCCTTGTATTTTGAAACAATACGGACCTGATCGTCTATTTTGAAAATTAACTAAATTATCATTAAATGACGCAAATGAAAATGAACTCTTGTAACTACGAATATATTTAAAAAATTTATTAGATTTTGCATGACTACCATCGAATAAACTACGAAGGAATTGTGGAAGTTGAGGTAAAGGTTCCAAATATACCGCACCATGATTACAACAATCATGAAATAAATCTCCTTTATTAGATATTTTTTCAGCTGCAAAATGTTTTGCATTGCAATGGATACAAAGCACATCCATGGAACCAATATAATATTCTGTTATATTGTTTATAGACATTGTATTATTAATATTTAAACGTGGTTGTTTTCTCTTACGTGATCGATAATAGGACTGATATTCGGCATATTGGTGGCATACTGCTGTAACATTCACGGAATTTTCTCCACTTATTTATCGCTTAGATTTATTACACGATTACCATTTATTGTACCAGGAACATATGAAACATTATGAGATCTTGGATTAATTAAAGTTTTTCTAGCTTCATTACGATGACGTTGATTATCTGCTTTTCTTTTACGACGTTGTTGTTGAAATTCTTCTTCCTCTTCAAAAGAACGTTCTATTTTACGTCGTGGCATTATTAAAATATATCTTAATAAAAATTTAATACATATAAAAAATTGTTTAATTAATTTCAATATTTGTTGATTATATTTATATATTAATTATATTAATATATATAATATCAATAAAACAAAAGATTATCAAATATTTATTAATTATTTAAAAATTTTTTGAAGGAATTACTTTTTTTATTAATAAATAATTTTTATTAATTTTATCTTATTTATATATTAATTGTATTGGTCATGTACTTCAGCTTCATACAAATACTTCATACTTCAAACGCAATGTCGCAATACAAATCCATGCTTTACATCAGTATTTTCAAAAATAGAACTTCCTCCTGATCCAAATAATCATATTGAAGTATAACTGTAAATAAAATATAACACATAGTATCATCATTTTTAAACAGAACAGATGTAAGAACACAGGTTATAAAAAAGTTTTGTGAAACTTATCTGACACAGTCTGACACAGCAATCTTATCTTAATGACAAAAAAAGTCATAAAAGCAGAACCAACATAGTAAACAAATTAATTTTTATAGCAAATATATTGCACTATTATTATTATACTATTCTAACCCTCGATCTTTCTTATCCCGACCTGGCCATGTCGGCCTCTTACAATCTAGCTCCCTCCCGCCCCTTCTCGCCCCTTCTCCGACACAAGGGGTTAGGTTGGTTTTGGAGTTGTAATAAAAATACTAAAAGCCCACCCCCGTACCATTGTCGTAGCCAAAAATGGGGGTGCAAAAAAGGTCCCAAAAATTGGTTTTTTGCCAATAACTCAAAAAGTATCGCAATTAGGGGAAAAAGTGAAGACGTGAAAGTTGTAGAGAATTAAATTTCACACAAAAAAGGTCCAGAGAAAAATTTGTACGACCAATTGCAGTCGATCTAGATTTTTTTGAAATAATAGGTATTTCATGACACAAGGAAAACACATGAGCGCGTCGCATATTTTTTATCGATAGTTAGAAAATGGCGACTCGAATAAAAAAATAGTTCAAATAGAAGTTGTAGACAATTTAATTGCGAACAATTTCCATTTTTTTTTTCGATACGATCAATATTGACAGAGATATGAATTTTTGAAAACATTTATTATCGATCCTCGAGTATGATTTTTAGTGGTAAAATCGCTTGTAACTCAACATCTGTAAGTTTAACGCAAATATTACATCCGATGAAAGTGAAAGATAATTAAATTTCGAAAATTTTGATGTATATGCAAACTCATTTTGGATATATGCGTAGGTGATAATGCTAATAAACATGAAAAATTGTCATTTTTTGTGGATTTTGTCAAAAAAAGTCACTTTCGGTTAGCTGTAGGTCAAAATGTCTGTCTACATTTTTTGAAGAGAATTAAATTATCTTTAAAACGGCGTTTGGTTCATCTTCGTACGATCATTTGTTAACAAGTTACAGCTGTTTAAAAATTTCATGAAAAATACAATTTCATACGAAATTAATAATATATTTAAAAAATATATACATAATAATTTTTTAAAAATTGGATTTCACCTATTTTAGTAGTTTATATGTGTGTGAAAGTAATGCAGCACTGTAAGTTCATCGAAAGGTATGATTTCTTTAAAAAAAGAACCCTCGAAAAGTGGTGTTTTTGAAGAAATTATGCAAAAGTGGCATTTGTATTTAGTTTTTTGCATGTATCTTCTTTTCTATTGATTTTACGAAGAAATTTCATCCGATCAAAATTAAAGCTGATAAAATTTCCTACAAAACTGATACTTTGATATTCGATTTGTAATAAGTAGTATTATGAAACGGACAATTGAAAATGCTTGTGATTTTGAATTTGCAGAAAAGTGAAATTTTGGAGCATTTGCAAAGTTAAAAATAATGTACTTAACAAATTTTAAAATTTTTTCAAGTATTGAAGTCATTCTGCATACATTTAGGTGTCATTCAGTACCGGTGCGATATTTTTAGAACGAATAGTACACAAGAAAGCCCCATGCTGTCGGATAGCATGGGGCGAGCAGGTAGTCGGGCTTCAGTGTAACTTGTTCAGTGTAACAAATGATCGTACGAAGATGAAGTTTTCTCCTATCCTACAGTCTTCAGCTGAAAACTACGCCCACTTCTCGGTCTTTGACCTCACTTCAGCTGAACCGTAGGGTAGGAGAAAGCGATGATGAAGTCAAAAGACCGAGCAGTTCCGAGTCGAATATCTCGCGCCGTAGTGTTGACGCTTTACCGCGCGTGTAATTGGCCGGTCGAAGCCGGCGATCGCGAGATCGCGGCAGTGTCGCGTAATAAATGTTAGTGACAGCTCGTGTGTGTCGTGTCGCGCAAGGTTAGTGTTTATTATATTATATATAAATAACCCGGGTGGAAATTACAACCTGGCGCTGTATGGGCCCCGGCTAGTTTTCCACGAGTTAATGTGGGCGCTATGATGGAAGGCTAGCCTGGGGTTGTACTGGGTGGTAACGGCAATAATGGCCAGCTCCAATATTGGAAAACTATCTAGGCCCTGGCTCGCGGAGCAATGTTGCCCCAAGATATTAAATCTGTCTAGCCGCTATGTAGAAAGAGATAGGGTAAGACTAGGATAACTTAGATTTAAAATTAATAAATAAATACTAACAAGAGAACCTTGCGAAGTGTAAAATTCTGATTTTAATATAACTTTGTGTACATACAGACGGGTGGTTTCACCCCTTAAAACCGTTTATTGGCTCCAACTCCTATTTTCTAAATTCATCTATTTACATAATCTGTATGTACACAAAGTTATATTAAAGTCAGAATTTGACACTTTGCGAGGTATCCTTGTAAGACGATTGTAAATTGTATTTAATTGTCGCGTATTTAATTGTATTTGTATTTAATATCTCAGTTTACAACGAGTTAGATATATATATAGTAATCTCAGTTACAAAGAAGTAATGAAATATATTTAATATTATAATCATTTAAGGGTTGATCTGATCGTCATTTCTGGCTTTCTTTGATCGATGTAACCGATGACCATCCCAGTCCTTAGCGTTCGTTAAAGTAATGCCTATAGCTGAATATATTTCCTTTTGGGTAATACATTTTCCATGCTTCTCAAAAATGTTTACAACAACATCTATATACAACATATAATATATTAATTATTATGTATAAAACTCTTTATCTCTAAATTAACATAGAATAATTACTAATAATAGTAATATAGAGAAAAATTGTATTTTCTTACCAATAATGCAGTCGCAGATCGGAGTGTCTTTTAGGACAATTTTGGCATCAATTTTTTTTTGTGCTGTACATATTAATGCAAGCTCCCTTGTCACTAATTTTTTGATTATATTTGTGACACTTTTACTAATATTTAATTGTCGATCGACAAAAAAATATAAGAAAGCCTTCTAAACATTAAAAAATATATAGAAAAAATGTATAGAAAAAGTAATAAAATTAAAAGTAACAAAAACTTACAAAATCGTGACGGCAAATGTCGTTGGTTTTAACATTTCTTGAAATGCATTTAAATCGTCTTTTGTACCCATTGGAAAGCAGATATTATATTTATCAGTAAATTATTGATTATTATTTGCGCCAACGCCGTCTTTAATCACTCCGGATGCTTCGAGCAAGTCTTTCATTTCACGTTGGTTCTTCACTATTTACGTTTAGCGCCGTACTGCATGGTGTGAGATTGGAAGGTCTAATGGCACAAATGATCCGACAGATTTGTTAGTATTCACATATGTGATTTGGAAAGGTACATGAACATTATTCTCCGCATCACCCATATAGTGAAACCATTTCAAAGGAGTACATCTACTTGCACCCCATTCTCCGCACATTAAATCCAATGCTAACTGCCCCGTACTCGGCACTGACACCTTATTGCACGAGTTAAACGTGCCGTCAAGATATTTATTTGTTATATATACACCTATCCCGTTAATATATTCTACACCTGGAAAGAGATTCAAAATAGTAAAATGCGTATCAAAATGTTATAAACATAAAATATTAAATCTTAAACATATTAAATGATGAAATATAATAATTACCATTTGCTTCGCCTTTCTCCGTAATGTTGATAAATTTGCTTTGGTTAACAGCGCATGTAAAATCGCAAAAATGTTTCACTAAATTATCTAAGCAACTAGGGCATCTTTTTAGAAAATTTGACGCAAGCTTGATATTTGAGTCTAACGTAGCAAGCTGAGTTGTATCGCAGCAGGTATTAATTCCTTTGCCATCATCCACCAACAAATGTGGACAATGCTTAGCCAACAATTTTTGTCCTTCAGAATTCAATGGCTTCGGTGGTCCATCGTAAGGACAATACTTTTTGTGCATAGCTGCATCCGTGTAACATACTCCGTACCATATACAATGATCATTTTCTTGACTGACAACCTGTAATTTTGCATACATATATAAGGTGAGAGAAGTAAGCACGGAAAATCGCAGTCATGCAGTATTTACAATAGAAGTACTTACCTTTGAATCTATCAATAACAGGTGGAGATACACCCCAAGGTTTAATAGCTTGTGAACTTCTTTGTCTATCTTTTGATATTTCCGCGAACTCGGGATGCCCTAGGTACGTTAGGCCCAAATTCCGTCTCTCGGCAGTCTCGGCGGCGAAGAAAGCGCGACGGGGATCCGTTTCCGCGACCCGGCACACGTCACCCGAGCGAGGGGGAGGCAGTCTTCCGTTCCCCGAGAAGAACGCGCGTGGCGCACGCGGTATGCGGCACGCGGTCGCGCGGACAAAGCAGATGCGCAACACCTACGTGCCGCCGTGTCCGCGTGCACGTTCCGACGCGCGGCACCTACGTCGCCCGGTCGTCGCGACAATCGCGCGCGGGGTCGCCGATGACGCCGCGAGTCCGCTCGGCCCGGCTACGTATCCTCGCGCGCGCGGAAGCGGTCTGAACGGCGCCGCGGATCACGCGGGGGGAAAGAGCGACTACTCACGACGCGGGCGGCGGTCGTCGGAGCCGTCGCGTCGGAGGGCACCAAGGAAAGGAACTGCGCGGATCACTTCCCCCTTTCCCCTGCGGCCTCAACTCAACTCACGCGCGAAACGAAATGCGAACAATGCAACAATGGCTTCTTAACCACTAACCATAACCACTATTACATGGCAGATGGCACGCGAGACGTGAGATAGAGACGCTGTCGTCGCCCGCGGCTAAGCGCCGAAATGATAGCGTCGCACAAACAATTTTTTCCGTGTGCAACAGGGTTGACAGTTTGATACAAGCCATGATTATAACTTGAGTGTCGAATAACTTTATGAAATGTTGAATAATTTTACATTTTACTTAGATATTATTTAATAATATTACTTATGTTAAATATGACTATTATGATCCTGCCTCACTGGCCGGGCGCTAGCTAGCCCCCGGCTGGATTTCCCATCTTGGCACCCCCGCACAATTCTGTCTAGCGCCTAGATGAAATACTAGGCAGCGCCTGGCTAGATTTCCGATACGGGCGTGCCACGACATTCCCCACGGGGCCCAAAATAGAAACTTGGATCGCCCAGACACATTTCCACCCGGGTTTAATTGAATTTTATAAAACTTAATATCCGCTTTTCAAGCTATTGATTCTATTGATTCTGTATTGATTGCAGATACATTTTTTCTAACAGCTAGAGATGTAATTTAATTCACGTTACAATTCGGTCTTCGAGTACGTGAGATTTCTAACATAATTTCGATCAGTATTCCCGGCAGGAAACGCAAAGAAGGAAAAAGGATATCTATGAAAGTCAAGACTCGGGACTGTTCGGCACGTGTCGTGGATTCTGCGCTTTTCTACGTGACACGCGATGAATAACAGATGTATCATTTATTTGCAAGGCAATACTTGACTGTGTCGAAGAAACTGCGGCGCTAATGAAAACAAATAAGAAGGGAAGATGCGAATAGTCTCTCCAAATGTAAAAAGTATATAAAAAAAAACAACGTTAAGTAATTCAAACGTGTGTGATTAAAACTTTTTGTAATAAAATTTATGTTTCTACTTTGTTTCTGTTTTATTGTTTTAAGGGATTTTATATAATAATAATAATAATAATAATCAATTATATTAATCAATATAATATTAATAATTAATTATAATAATTCTGAGTATTATCGTTATAATATTAAGGACAAAATTTTCGTGGCCGGTAGAAAATTCACTATTGATTCATATCGTGATTAGTTTTGATTAGTTTTGACTTGCTATTGCTATTTCAATCTGCATAAAAGGCTCCAAAATAATCGGCCCGCTCACTTCTACAGGTTTTAATGTAACTTCGATACGGGAAGGTGATTTTCCCGGAGAGAAGAAGGAATCTCTGGATGCGTAGCGTCGCACGCCACTCATCTGGCGGATTCTGCAATTTCGTACGTGCTAGCACCGCGACGAATTCTGATTGTGATGTTCGCGGCCTGAAACCATTCCGCCTTGCGTCGCGATCCAAACTTCTTCGATTCTGAAGAAGCGGTTGAACGAAGCGGAACATGAAAGTCCCTCCTTCATCAATCCAGGATATATTGAAAGAATATTCCAAGAATTGTTCTCGCTCTATTTGTCATATATATATATATATATATATATATATATATATATATATCTTCACCGTTCCGAAAGATAGCCGCTCGTATTGATGAAAGTGCGCAAAGATAAAATTTCAGAAGATAACATTTTTGAGGCATTTTTTTTTAAGTTGGGGTTTTCTTTTCCACGAAGTTAAAACCTCGCGGATTTCACGACTGCCCGGAATTTTCGAGTAGCTCCGAAATCGCGGCGGCGGCGGCGGCGGTGCCGGCCAACAAAATGGATTAACGCGATGAAGGGAATTTCCCATCGTACTCCGTTGGAATTTTTAGCACGTTCGGCGTTACAGGATGAAATCGGCCGAAAATTCGTGCATGAGGTACCGGGGGGGCTCTCTCTCTCGAAACATGCTCTTCGCGCGACGTACCTCCCTTCTTCTATTCCCCCTTTTCCCCCGCGAATAAACGGCGTGAGAGGAATCGTGGGAAGAGAGGACGACGCTTTAACGCCCGCATATATGGGCGCGCGTGAAGCGAAGTCGGACGAGACGGGCGCGGAAATTAATTCCCGCGGTTGGAAAATTGCCATGCCTGTGCCGCGGCATTGTGAGACACCGCGCGACCAATCGCCGGCGGAAGATCCGCCCGACGCGACGCGACGCGACGTAGGAAAACCGATTGCGGCGATAATTGCTCGTTCGTAATGATTTCCTCCTCGTCGCCGCCGCGCGCCGCGTAGGCGAACGGCGCTAATTTATGACGCGTATTTAACATCTTAATCACCGCGTCTGGTGCTACTTTGCCTTTGAGAGATCCGCGCTCGTTATCAGCTCCCGGTGTGCGGCGCGGCGCGCTCGCGGAAGCGTTTCCGACTACAATTTTCGCGCTTGCAAATGCACCGCAGTTATTCACGCTCGCGTTTTCGCTACTAGATTGTCGAAGGAAACTTCCGCGACTGGTACTCGTAAGAAAATTTTTATGGCAAAAATCAATAATTATATCCGCATTAGCGACTTCATATTTTTTTTATTGTACACTGTTAGATATTAAAGAATGAAATTTAAACCAATACCTTGAGTTAAATAACATTTTGTTATTTTTAATTACCATGTGTGTCAAAATTTGTTATTTTAACACAAACAGTATTATTTTCCATTGGTTTAGTTGAATTAACACTGTTCTTGTTAAATTAACGACATATTAAGTAGGAGTAGTGACGACCTATAGAAATAATTAAAAATGACTCAAATTGAGTATATAATTTGACGGATTCAGTATAAAAATTATGCATTATTGCAATTTCTTGCCAATTTTTATTTCTCTCCGCTGTTGCAGATAAATACATATTTTTTTTATAGGTCACACATCTCATAACACATATCATTTTTACAGGATTAAAAAGCGCGGGACCAACCCGATCGCGTTTGTCAATCACGCGTACCTATGTGACGCTCTCCGCGCTCGGCCACGCTTTGTCGCGTCGTCGCGTCGCATCGCTCGCGAATGATATCCGGTATCAAAGCACGCGACACGGTAACCGCTTATGCGTGTCCATACATATCGAGCTCATTGTACATGGACGAACAATTTTTCGTTCTACCGCGCGGCAGACAGCCGACAGACGGCGCGGTGGCGAGCCACCATTTCGTAGTATCCCATCGAGGGAGGAAAAAGAGAACGGGTAGAGAGAGGAGAGGAGGATCCGAGCGGCTGCGCCACGATTTCTCTCCCTCGCCCCTGCTGCTCCATCCCACCGTATCCTCTTTTTCCCGTCAAATGATTCCGCATTGTGCCGGCTGTAAGGACGGACAGACCGGCGGAATTTTAACGAGTTTTGTGCAACTTGATATAACGGGGGGTTGGAGGAGGGTGGGTCGAGGTGGGCGCCGTGCCGTCGCTCCGGTTCTTTCCGTAAAATGCTTCTTATACGTTTCTTGAACGAAGAGAAGCGTACGAAAGCGTACGAAGTTAAGGCGCACCACCCCCTCCCTACCGTCCCCCCTCGCTACGGCCGTTGGCGCGTATCGGAACGGAATCGAGGGTGTAAAGATACCTTACTTTTTCTCCCGCAGGGCAAGCTACCTCCCCCCTTCCGTCCTTCGTACTGCTACTCGACATGAAGGTTTCCCGGTGGAAGATATCAACGTGTACGTCGTGGCGTTTATCTGCGACTTGATACCCGGCACTTTCGGAGATATAATAAGGAACATGAACGTTGCTCTCTCTCTCTCTCTCTCTCTCTCTCTTCGATCGTGAAGCCATTAGATTTTATCTGATACAGCGTCTGAGTCGAAAAAAGATAAATGGGAGCGACATGTTCGATTAAACGGGCCGATTACGAAGGAAAAAGTTTTAGAACGCCACTCTGTTGGCGTGGATTAATGGTTTTATGCAATTTAGAGTCGTAGAATACGAATTTAAAGTCTGCCTTACTTATTACGTAAGAAGTCTTTATCTCATTTCAAATACAAAGATATAAATATTCATTGATGTAAAATTCATAAGTTGGTCAGTAACAATTTTTTTGGCTAGTTATTGGAAGATACATTCTATGTCATTAATACCACGGTATTAATTATTGATTATGTGATTGTTTCGAACGATAAATTTGATTTTTTGTAATATTAAATTACATAGAAATAATACGTCCACTTTAATTTCAGAAACGAAGAATGTTATATCGTCGCCGATGTTTCGCCCGAGTAAATTTTCGACGGACAATATTCGGTTTTACGTGCAGCGGAATGCGAATCTCCATTCGCTGCAGATATTGTATTAGGTGACGTATAAGTCGCATGCACACGCGTCATTGCACTTATACCGTCCCGAGCTTATCACTACGACATTATTGGCGAACGAAAGCATCCGGAAGGGTGCCGTTCCATATTCCACAGTCCCGCGGAATTTCCAATAACTATAACTGCGTTCGATCAACGTTCTTATACGCGATTAGCCGGAGGAAATAATCGTTAGAGGAAATAATGTTCTGATAAAGTGTGTCGAATGTCCTATGAGATATTCTACTTCCATATAGGATGACGATAAGAGTTAATCCTGACAATTACTTCTCAGATGTTTTTTTTTTATTAAATATATATCTTAATAATATCGCGTAGAAAGCTATTTTAAATTGCAAAAGATTGCGACGAAACGATTGTAAAGAAACTTTTGATTAAAAATAAAATCCGGAAAAATCGGTCAGATTTTTTTCTGGTCAGAAACTCATAGAACAATTAACTCGGAAATCCTAAATATCGAGAATAAACTTTTTGACACCTGACATTCAGTTTCCGCGATTGTTTCCCCGCACCCTTTTTTTTTGCAATATGCGACCTCATTGTTGGACGGGTCAGCCTTTATTGCGACTGTATTGTGCATCCCCCGACCCCGACCCCGTCTCTCTTCCGCGTTATTTTTCTACGTGCCAGGTCGTACGAAATTTCCGACGGCCATTGTATCCAAATATCGATGGCCCGCAAAGTGGAAACTCCCCCCCGCTCAATGCCACGCAAATCGCCGACATTTGTGAGCGTGACAGGCAACCACTTCTTCAAGTTATCCCATTTCATATCCGCGCTCTCTCCGCGATTCTTGACTCCTCGAAAATATCCGCCGATACATATATGCTCGCTGGTGAAAATGATAACCGCGATTTATACAACGGGTTTACACGGCAAATCGATCTGAAAGATTAATATCGTTATATCAATATCATTTATCTATAATTATTATTGCATTCTACCGCTATATTCGCGAAAATTATTGCTATTGGTCACGTTTGTTTTTGAACGTAAATATGCTTTGCGTAATTAGATGCCTTTCACACGCGTTAGAGGAACAAAGTACTATTTAATGAATTGCAATGAATTAATTATTTCAGAAATTTGATTTCTATTTGGCAGAGAGAGAGCAAGAGAGCGAGAGAAAAGGAGAGGGAATGTTTTTTTTATACAAAGACTACGCGATTATTCGTCGTTAACGAAAAATACGTTACAACAAACTTTCAGTAATAATTCTTCCTATTATCCTCGTGTCTCCAATACTTTATCTCGCTTATCTTAATGATTCCCCGAAGCGAGAAGCGCACAGCCGCGATAATATTAACATTCCAATCTTCAATGCTCGCTTTCCTCCGGCGCGCGGCGGGCAGAAATTTTCCCCGGAGGCCTTTAATCGTCGATAAGTTTTTCCGATCCAGAAATCCAAGCGGAAGAGAATTATACCACGCCCTATGCTCGATTGTTGTCATAATTCCGGGAGCAGCTAGCTGGTGTTTCGTTGTTCACCGCGGCACGATGCTCATTATATCAGCATTGTGGATTCCATATTCTCGGCATTAAGTCGTATAGAATTTCCAATGGCAATAGAGGATATGCCGCGAGCCAGGCTCGCGAATAATTCCCGGCTTCACATAGCCGACGCGTATATGCGCCTCGGACAACGGACCACCACGGATTTGTATCTCGAGCAAAAGTTGACAGACCTTGCTCGCGTATCGTATTTAACCAAAAATGTCTATATAAGCAGATCCTTGGTTTCAACTCGTATCCACGTTTCATTAACAAACGATACGGTAATTTAAATTAAATGACTGTCAATTGTACCTTCGCGCGCTAATTGCGTCATTGTTGCTCTTTGCAT